>NC_141621.1:1426142-1443216 GCF_047967505.1 Dipteris shenzhenensis
CATAGCCCTGCTTTCCCACCATGAATTGTCCACCTGGGTCGAGAGCTTAGCAGAGGGGTGCTCGTCTTCCAGTCAGTTGAAGAGCTATTCAATGAGGCAACTCCATAACTCTACTGGATCTCTCCATGTCCTCCGTTCCGGTAGTGCTTGTACTTTGTCCCTGTAGATCCCTACATCTAGCAAAAGGAAAAAAAGTTTGCAATTAGCTTGTTAGCTCGGTGAGTCGGGGTGGGGTGCGGGATGTGAAAGATGGAGTGGGGAAAGAGGAAATGAAACTATTTGTTCTACATGTACAAATAATGATGAAATTAAAGCAATGAGCTTCGTTTTCTTGATACCATTTTGAGAAAGGAAGTCACTTTTCCACCACCTTCATTTCTTGAACTGACCAAGCATCAATAAAAACAGATCATGCAAACTAATAACAACATCAAGGCAGCGGTGCTTTTCAGAACGCGCCAGAAACATGAATATCCCATAAGAATGGATGTCCATTGCAGATTCTTCTGAAAACAATCCACTTAGGTCTTGAACATTCTTGCATTGCGAAGGGAGCTCCTTGAGCTTGGATTACTGTGACAAAGAGGAGGTGAAAGAACGTTAGGAAAAGACTTACAAAACAAAAGAGGAGGAAGCGGAAGACTGACTTTTGAAAAAATCATTGGGCGGCAAATGGCACGTCAGCCTCCTTTTTTACCGTTGGGCAGGGCATGTCAAAGAGGTACCATCTGTGAGTTTACCGCCGCCCTTCTGTCCCACATGTCAGTATACCTAAGCAGTTTGCAATCTGTTCTGCGTGTCGCATCGTGCCACGTGTGCCATTTGCCACGGGACTCGCAATCCAATCTCTCTTCCTCAATACAAAGCGCCACGTGTGCCTTTTCCACAGGACTCGTAGTCCAGCCTCTACCTCCACGTGTGAGGCTCCCTTCTGAACCTCCGGCCTCCTCGTTCCAAACCTCTACATACCTGCCACGTTGGATTGGTGTCCACGTGGCAGCCTCTTGTGAAGCTCTCCCTCCTTAAGAATAAGAAATAGTATAGAGTATAGATATAGAAGTCATTGGGCAGGACCAGGACGTGAGAGTTTCGACGTGGTTGCTGAAAGCGCGTCCACCAACGCATTGCATTGCATATAACACCTCCCTTCTTCCTCGCCTCACTCAATCGCTTTTGTTGAAGCACTTCTAGTGGAGATATTCACCGTACTTGCTTCCCTTCTTGCTCTTAGCTTCTTCTTGACCAACACCTAGCCCACCCTGGACGTAGCATATCCCCAAGGCAACTCGATGGTCTGCGAATCCGCAGCGGCAGCGGAGGAGCTGCATCGTGAGAATTTGAGCATGGACGGACTTGACGACAGCAATGGCCATACAGTTGCAACGAGTGGCGGAGTCACGCCGATAGCGTCCGTCAAGCGTTCGTTAAGTCCTAATTTGTTGGGGATTCTCTTATTTGCACAACAATTCTCTACTGCTTCAGCGGCAAACGTTTGCCATGGCATTACCCGCGTCGATGCGAAGATGGATCTCATCGGTTTGATCTCTACGTTTGGAACCGAGGCGGCAACGAGGAGTTTAACATACTCAGCTCTGAACGACGACTGGTTTTACTTGACGGGCCACATAGGGCCGGGAAGTTTGAGCGTGGCGACTGCATTGTTTGAAGCCACCGGATCCGCTTTGGCACATTTGTTCGCGTTAGGTGGAACGGTGGATGCATATCAACTCGCCCGACTGGACTGCCCACAAGGTTTGCGCTATATTGGATTGGAGTCCAATACAGAATGTCCTGTGGGCAATGCGGTGGGTGCAAGCATCGT
The DNA here is from genome assembly GCF_047967505.1 of Dipteris shenzhenensis. Lineage (NCBI taxonomy): Eukaryota > Viridiplantae > Streptophyta > Polypodiopsida > Gleicheniales > Dipteridaceae > Dipteris > Dipteris shenzhenensis. The sequence continues at coordinate 1,427,965 of NC_141621.1, forward strand.
GCGGGAGCATCAGTCACTTTGGAAGGCACAAGGAAGGAAGGAACCGGAGCAGTCACTCTTGGAGGTAAAAGAGTTCGGACGGCTCAGAGGAAGAGATGCGAAAAGGGTCGTGAAGGTGATCATTCTGGAGGTGAGGAGAACGCACGAAGATACGCAGGTGATGCTGAAAGCTAGCAAAGGGGGCTTCTTCTTTCTAGGATGGCTACCATTACTGCTCACACTTGAAGTCATTGTAACCTGTAACATGTGTGGGGAGGGGTTTGTTGCCGGGTTGATAGCTTTGGGAACGCTCGGGATGTTTGTAGCGGTGCTGGGGTTGAGGCTATGTAGGTTTGAGTACGCCAAACCGGTGGTAGCAAAGGGTGCACGGATAGGCGATTGCTTGGTTGTGGACGATACTGATGCCGACACTTTCCATGTAATCAAGGGAACAGAAGCCGACATTCAAGCTCTGTTCCAACGCAAGATCGATTACAAACCCTCCCTTGGCAAATACGCCTTGTTCTTGGCCGGTGCCATGCTCTACGTTTACGTGATAGCCAGTGTCCTTTACTTGCCCAATGTTTCTGTAAGCGGGCAGATCCTCTTCGCCATCGCCAATCTCATCGGCTTGGTCGTGGATATGGTGAAGGCATCTAAGAACGGACAGTTGGGCATGGCCAAGAAGGCTTGTGAGCAGTTCGAAATTGTGCCCAGAGATGCGGTTGTGTTCCGGAATAGGACAGCGGCAGTGGCGTTGGTGGCAAAGCACACCAAGGATCGCTCCATGTTGAAATCGAAGAAGCTCCTGCCTAGCGATGGCCAGGTTTGGCAGAAATGGTGGGAAGAGTTGGCAAAACGTGATGGTGAAGTTGACAACACTAGTACTATTACTTATGATGAACTAACGGAGCCTAAAGACGTGGAGTTGTGCAAACTACTCGTTTCCGACATGATGGATGGTTTGAAGGAATAGGAGAGGCTTAAGATGTGGAGGTGCTGTTCGTGGCATGAGGGATGCCTTGTCCAAAAACAATCATCGTGCTTCACTGTTCTTTGTTAGAAAGCATACTACCTAAGTTCTTCTTTAGAAAGCACATCACCTGGGTCCTGACCTCAGGCTATTGATAAAAAGAGATGGCAGTCCGTTGTATGCTCAGCTTAGCCTGAATGGCCGGATTTGTAGTTGTCTTTGTTTTTCTGCTTTTTCCGCCTTTCTGGTCTTTGTTCATGAAGCAATCCTCACTTTTGTCAAGTCACTGTTTTTCTGGTCTCATGATGTATCTTTGTCTGGTCTCGATGATATGAAGCTATCACTCTTTCTTGTTTAATGAGTTGATTCCCTGTTATAAGAATGAATTACCTTTCTAGTACATTTAATTTATTCTTGCCATAAGAATGAATTAGCTCTTTAGTATGAGTCACAATGTTCATTCGTATTGTTTGCAATCGGATTCAAATTTGAAAAATTCATTCTGCCTTCCTAATGGGTGCCTTGTGTTTGTAAACTTTAATAGGTCATTGAATGTTACATTTGGGTGCATGCATATTAATCCAAACATCACCTTTGGTGTTGATCGGTTTGATGTTTGATGATTTTAATTGAAAGAACAGATTTTTTTGGGGGGGGTTTATCCTTACAGACATAACGACAAAAGTGCATGGACTGACTTCGAGACCCAAACACTTCTACCCAAAGATCCGTCTCCAGAACCCAACCCAGACACAGCTTTTGATTCTAGTTTTCCACATTTGCATCAGTCTAGAAAGCAGCTCTGTTTGCAATATTTTGACATCATACTCGGACAGAATCAGGTCCTGCCATGGAATCTTCATGCCCTTGATTCCTCCAGTCCATTCAAGCCATACCTTGTCAAATTAGCTCAAGGCTGGTTACAATGAAGCTTGAGGTGCCACCTGGTACATAATCTGTCACACTCATGTTCTAGCCTTGCCCCAAGCCACCGTGCTCCCTTGGTGTAGTGATCAAGTCCCAGGGGATAGCATGCCTCCACAGGAAGTCCCTAATCTCCCTGTCAATCATCTCGAGCCTGCTGTTAGATAATGGGATCATAGACAAGTCATAAACAGCAAAAGAGGCTAAGGTATGCTTAGGAGCAGTACACCAGCAAAAGAGGTTGGCCATGGTCGGTTGGCTATTTCACTTTGAGTCATCTCTAGAAAACCGATCCTCATAAGCTCTAAGAACCTTGTGTCTTCATTGATCTTCTTTCAAAATAATGAAGATCCTTTCAGTCACATAGTACACAAGATTACAGTGTAATCTTTGTATCAATCTTTTTGATTGAGTCGTCGTCAATGGAAAGGAATACACAAATTCGACCCCCTATGATCAGGATGTTCTCATCCTGTGTACAAACAACAATGATGAATATGGGGATGTATAGCAGGATTGAGATCATACTGCCATGGTTTACCTAGGGTCATATCAACCTCCTGTAAAGGAGGCTACTAGCTTTTGAGAGTGACATATCTCTGTTCCCTGGTAAGTCCAAGGAGAGTTTCAAACCTGGCTGTAAATTCAGCACACAAGATTTCAATTCTCTCTCATGGTTGAAACTTGATTCTATTTTTAGTAGTATTCAGCTCTTCCTCCCAAAGTTCGCTCCTAGCTTTGTCATTATGGTCTGCTCAGTCGTACTACTAAGCTGAGAATGTGGTTGAAACTTGATTCTATTTGGAGTAACTCAGCTCTTCCTCCCAAAATTTGTTCCTATCTGTGTCATTATGGACTGCTCAGTCATATTATTGAGGATTTTATCAGCCTCCATTGGTCGTTGTATGTAGGGAATTCATTTCTCTCGTGGTTGAAGCTTGATTCTTTTTGGAGTTGTACACAGCTCTTCTGTAGAGAAGGGGGAAGGGGCAGATTTGGAGATGGGGAGAGAATAGCAAAAGGAGGGGAGGAGAAGAGAGGAGAAGGGGAAGGAGAAAGGAAGAGAGAGAAGGCTGAGGGGATAGAGAGAGGGAGAGAGAGAGAGTGTGAGCGTAGGCAGTAGGTAGCAGGAAGGAGCGTAGATAGGATTAGATGTCACATCAAAAAGTGCCTTACAATCCTTTTGGGTTGACTTATATAGTCCCCCACAGTTCCCACATTTCCTTTACTATTCTCCCATCTATTACCCCCTTAAAATCCTTCTTTTTCCCACCTTCATTACAGCCATCCCTTCCCAAAGAATTTTGCCCTCAAAATTTCCAAGAGGGTGCCCTGGATGAGAAGGATACAACAGAAACTGATCAGCTTTGTAGGAGATAGGGGTAGTCCTGCACAATGCTCTCAGGTTGCCAAGAATTCTCATCTTCCGTTAAACCTTTCCATTTGATGAGGTATTCTGTGTAGGCTTTGTTCCTGAGTACACGATCTCTGAAGCCCTTGATTTGCTCCGGCACATAGATTATGTGGCCCTCTTCATCCATAGGAGGCAGCTCAGGAAGAACCTGGACATGCTGTCCGACATGTGGTTTCAGCAAGGATACATGGAAAACATTATGGATCTTAGAGGTACTGGGTAGTTCCAATTGATATGCTACCTGCCCAACTTTGCGGATGATTTTGTAGGGGCCATAATACCTGTGGGCAAGCTTTGTGTTGGTATTACCTTTCAGCGAGGAATATCGATTCTTATGGAGACGTAAATGCACATAATCCCCTTCTTCAAAAGATAAGTACCTCCTTTGTTCATCCGCATACTTCTTCTGCTTGGCTTGGGCATCCTGCATATTCCTCTTAGCCAACTGCAGAAGGGCATTCATACTCTCCAAATCATTCCTTGCTTGCTGATTTTTCACAGCCAAGTCTGCAACCTTGGAAGGCATTCCCACTTTGCATCCATACATAGCCTCAAATGGACTCATGCCAATAGAGAGGTGTTTGGTGCTGTTGTAGCAAAATTCAGCCAATGCTAACCATTTGTCCCAAGACTTCTGCGTGTCATGACAGTAATGCCTTAGATACTCCTCCACCCACTTGTTCACCCTCTCTGATTGACCATCCGTTTGTGGATGATAAGCAGTACTAGGCGCAAGGGAAGTACCAACTGCAGTGAATAACTCCTGCCAAAAGTGACCCATAAATTTAGCATCCCTGTCACTGACAATCTCCTGAGGAAAACCATGGTGCTTGAACACATACTCAATGAATTGCCAGGCAACCTGTGAAGCGGAGTACCGAGTTTTAGTCGGTATGAAATGGGCCTGCTTAGTCATCCTGTCAACCACCACAAATATGCTATCCCAACCCTTATCTGTAGAAGGCAAGCCTGTAATGAAGTCCATGGCAATGTGAGTCCATTTGCCTTCAGGAATGGGTAGCGGTTGCAGAAGGCCTGCGGGTAACCGGCTGTCCACTTTATTTTGTTGGCAGGGCAAACATTCACTGACAAACTTAACCACATCTCGCCACAAACCATCCCAAATAAAGCTCTCCTTGACTTTTTCATATGTTTTTGTGATACCCGTATGCCCTGACATAGGGGATGAGTGCATTTCCTGTAATACCATCAACCTGTACTTGGAGTCTGGCACAAGATAAATTCTGTCCCTGCACCATAACAGTCCGTTGCGGAGCTGAAATCGAACATGTCCTTGGCTGGACGGACTCTGCAACTCCACAAAAATAGGAGCTGCATCAGAATTTTGCATGTATTCCTCCTGAATCCCAATTATCCACTCTTGATGAAGCGTGGAAATGGCAGACAGTTTGCATGACCACATCCTGGACAAGGCATCAGCAACCACATTCTCTTTCCCCTTTCTATATTCAATGTCAAAATCATAGGACTGAACTGCAGCCAGCCATCTCTTCTGCTTCATGGATAAATTAGGCTGCGTTAAGAAGTACTTGAGTGTCCTGTGATCCGTTTTGACCTTAATCTTGCTACCGTACAGGTAGTGGTGCCATTTTGCAAAAGCATGCAAGATTGCTAGCATCTCTTGATCATAAACATGATAATTCATTTCTCTGGCATTAAACTTCCTGCTCTCAAAAGCAATCACACCATGCTCTTGTTTTAGGACAGCCCCTAAACCTTTGCCACTGGCATCCGTCTCAATAATGAAAGACCGTGAGAAATCAGGGCACACCAATACAGGTGCATTGCTAAGGGCATTCTTGAGGTTATCAAAGCTGAGTTGTGCTGCTTCTGACCATTGGAAGGCATCCTTTTTCAACAAATCAGTGAGAGGGGCAGCCCTTTTGGCGAAGTGCCTAATGAATCTCCTGTAAAAAGAAGCAAGACCCAAGAAACCTCTGAGCTGCGTGGTATTTTGTGGCTGCGGCCACTCCTTAATGCATTTCACCTTAGCTGGGTCTACCCTGATTCCGTGCCTGCTTACAACATGACCAAGATATTCAACCTCCTCTGCCATAAATGTGCACTTGCTGGCCTTGGCATAAAGCTGATGCATTCTCAAGATTTCTAGCACTTGTCGGACATGGTCAATGTGTTCCTGTGCATCCTTACTATAAATGAGAATGTCATCGAAAAATACCAGCACACATTTGAAAAGAAGGTGGTGTAAGATCTTGTTCATGAGTGCCTGGAAGGTGGCTGGTGCATTAGTCAAACCAAAAGGCATCACCTTGAACTCATATAATCCTCTTTCTGTACGAAAGGCAGTCTTATGCTCATCACCCTCTTTCATCCTGATCTGATGGTAACCTGACCTCAAATCAATCTTCGTGAAATACTGAGCACCCTTGAGTTCATCCAGCAGGTCATCAATCCTGGGAATAGGAAACCTGTTCTTAATGGTGGTCTTATTCAATTCTCTGTAATCAATGCACATACGAAAAGAGCCATCCTTCTTTTTCACCAGGAGTACTGGAGATGCAAATGGCGAGGTGCTATGAGCAATGAAGTTTTTCTCAAGCAAATCTCGCACCTGTGTTGCCACTTCTTCCCGTTCAACCTTAGAGAGTCGGTACGGGGCCTTGTTTATTGGTTTACTACCATGTTCCAGGACTATGGCATGATCAACATCTCTTTTTGGGGGCAACTGAGATGGCATATCAGCAAACACATCCCCAAATTCTAAGAGCAATTTCTGCATTTCACAATTATCCACATGGGGAATACCACCCTCCTGAGGTACAGAGACATTCAATGCATAAATGGCACTTTCGTTCTTGAGTTCCCTAGCTAGCTGCCTTGCTGAAATGACCTGCAATTTCTGATTCACAATGCCCTGCAATGTAACAGTTCTACCTTTGTGGCAAAACTCAAGAGATAAAGCATTCAAATCTATACTGATTTTCCCCAGGGATTTCAGCCAATCACAACCCAGGACAGCATCTATGGGTCCCATATCCAATGCCAAAAGATCACCTGCAAACTCATAATGATCAGAAAACTTGATCCTGGCATCCTGGCAACAATGTCTGCTGATCATGTGCTGTCCATTCGCGATCTCCACTTTCAGACCATGGTCTATCTCTGTAGCAACTAATCCCAATCTTTTCAATGTTCTACAATTAATGAAACTGTGAGTGCTACCACTGTCTACCAATACATGGACAGATCTGCCATTAATCATTCCCTTCAACCTGATTGTGTCAGCACTTTTGGCACCCATCAAGGCATGTAGTGAGATGGTATACAGTGTAGGCTGGACATCCCAATAAATCTGTTCATCATCCACAGGAACACTACCATTAGCATCACCTCTGACAGGAAAAGGCATTGTAGGTTGATGCTCCAACACAGAGAGTGTTGGCTTACGGCCTTTCCTGCTACATGTAGGCTGAATATCAATCTCATGCATCACATGAGTGGTTTGCTCAATAGCCCCACCCGGATCAAAAGGAAAAGCAGTCCCCTTTGTGGCATCTGTGTCAGGAGACTCATCTACATCATGAACTCCTGTCAATTCCTCATGAGAGACATCATGGGGGTCTCCTACATCAGCCACTTCATCATCATCAGATAATTCAATTATCATGCTGAGTTTGGCTGAGCTGACATTCTTCATTTTGCACACATCTCGGTGCTCAGGTGTCCATTTCTCTCCACACCTAAAGCATAAATTTGCCTTCTTCCTATTGTCCATTATGGCTCTGGAATGTTGTTTAACTTCTGATTTGCCAAAACCAGCGCTGGGTTCGACACCTGTCTTTGCATCCATGGGCCTGTATGGCTTTGCATATGGCATCTTACTTCCTGAAACCGTTGGATATCGTGGGAAGGAAGCAGCTGCTGGTTTCTTATCAATCCAATCAGCAGAATTTGTCTTCCTGTCAGCATCATAAGCAGTACCATAGAAGCTATGTGACACATGCTTGTACTTGCCAGCATATTTTGGCTCAAACACCTCAGCAAGCTGGGCTGCTCGCTCAATGGTTAGAGGATTGTGAGCTCTCACATCAGCAGCTAGAGAGGGATCTAAGCCTTGTATAAAACGCAGCAACTTCCCTTTCTCAGAAATATCCTGTACAAACAAAGAAAGTCTCCAAAAACGCTGCAAGTACTCCTGGACCGTACCTGTTTGTGACAGTGCATAGAATTCAGCAAGGTACTGTTCAAGGATCAGGGCCGAGACGAAGGTCGTGACCATAAGCTCCTTGAACTGTTTCCAGGTGGTAGGCTTCTGAGGTGACTCTCGCATGTAACGCCACCATGTATGCGCATAATCCTGTAAATGCATGCCAGCAAAAATGATTCTCTCCTCGTCATTCTTAGGGTAGAAGCGGAAATAATCTTCAAGCTTCGTGAGCCACTCCTCCAACTCATTGGGAGTACGAGTGTCACCCTTAAACTTATGCACAGAGATTTTATCTTTCACATCTTTGGCTGCGTTATTCCTATAGTGATTACCAGCATACTCACGCTTGAAGCTCACATACTGTGAAAAGGACATCTCATTACGAACATCCTCAGGCAAAGCCCTATATGAACGTAAGGCATCTGAAAGCACATCATCCATGTTTGCATGCTGCCCACTTCCAGCATCATGCTGGTTAGGAGAGCCACTCCCCTGATGCATAAAGTGCGTCTGACTGAAAGCATTACCTCCCTGATACGCAGGCTGAGTCTGACTGAATGTATTAACAGGAGGTGTCATTGAAGCATGCAATCCTTGCTGAGTCTGCCTGCCATAAACATCTCGGTGGGTGGGTGGCATAGAAAAAGGTTGAGAAGAGGACTGGCCCCTCTCCCAACTGCCCGGAAACCCAACACCCAATCCAGGCATGCTCGCCGTTGGCAAAAATGTGCCAATGGGCCGGCCCAAAATGGACGGCTCAGCCAATGAAATATGCGAGCCAAATGGAGGCCTGAAATCAATAAGAGAAGTGCTCGGCGGCACGGGCAAGGCATCACCAAAATCAACAGAATCCCCATGCTGGGGTGCATGCATAGAACCAACATCATAAGTGCGACGGCCATCAGCCATAAATCCCCTGTGTGGGTCAGGAAAATCACCCTGGCTATCCGACTGATCCCCGTGCTGGGGCGCGGGCTGCTTACCCTTATCGTGCATACTGATGGCGGTAGTGATCTGTTGCCCAAGGTTCTTACCCATCTGGGTGATAGCTGTATCGTGCATAGCCATAGCAGTGGTGAGCTGCTGCCCCAACTGCTGACCCATCTGCTGAAAAGCCCCCTGAAGCATCGAGGCCAATGCATCTAGAAACTGTGTGTCGGTAGGCATAGCAGAAACTGGCTGTGAAGGAGATGCACCCTCGGGGACCGGCATCTGCTCTTGCTGAGCAACATCGTCACCGTGCTGAGATGACTCATCTGACCGGGGTGCACGTTTGGGTGCCATGAGTGACACGAGGAAAATGTGCCAAGTGTCGAAGGCTCGATGTAGAGGCTCGCGAGGTGTCAGTAAAGAGGCTCAATTGCAGTCGTTGAAGAGGGTTGAAGAAAGCTCGATGAAGAGGCTGGGAAGGGGGCTCAAAATGAGCCACGAAGGTGGCTTAGAGAGGCCCAGAATAGGGCTGTAGGAGTACCCTAAAAGAGGTTTTTTTTTTTTTTTTTTTTTTTTTCTTTTTGGTGTGTGTGTGTAGCTTAGGACAACTAAGACACCTAGGGTAGTCTCAACTAAACCAAACTGACTAAACCCAACCTTATCCAATCACTAACCTAACTAGACCTAAACTAACCTAACCAACCAAACCTAAACCTAACCCTAACTGAACTAACCCTAGTTAAAGTCTAGGACCTTGTAGACTAAGGTTTGCAGGGCGGCAGAGGTGGCGCGCGACTGGCGGAGCGGAAGGCGACGGGGAGGACCGTGGGCGCGCGACTGGCGGAGCAGAAGGCGACGGGGAGGAGACGAGGTTCGGAGGCGGTGCGGCGTAGGAGACTACAGGGTGTAGATGCCACGAACAAAGATGGGCTCCGGCGACTCACGAACGGCGACGGGAGGCGCAGGGCTCCGACGAATCACGGAACGGGTAGCTTGAGGCTGTGGTGATGGGCAGCTCGAGGCCATCGGTGGCAGCCGTGTGGAGCTTCAGATTAAAATGGTCGGAGGGCTCTCGTGCGCTTGGGCTGTGGTCTCGTGGATGCCCTCGTGGGTTGCTGTGGAGCGCTGGTACTGTTTGCCTGCTCGAAAGGGGATTTGCAAGTGAAGGGGAAACGAAGGTGCCAGAGAGCGGTGCTCTGATACCAATGTAGAGAAGGGGGAAGGGGCAGATTTGGAGATGGGGAGAGAATAGCAAAAGGAGGGGAGGAGAAGAGAGGAGAAGGGGAAGGAGAAAGGAAGAGAGAGAAGGCTGAGGGGATAGAGAGAGGGAGAGAGAGAGAGTGTGAGCGTAGGCAGTAGGTAGCAGGAAGGAGCGTAGATAGGATTAGATGTCACATCAAAAAGTGCCTTACAATCCTTTTGGGTTGACTTATATAGTCCCCCACAGTTCCCACATTTCCTTTACTATTCTCCCATCTATTACCCCCTTAAAATCCTTCTTTTTCCCACCTTCATTACATCTTCCTTCCCAGCTTTGTCATTATGGACTGCTTAGTCGTTGAAGCTTGATTCTTTTTGGAGTTGTACACAGCTCTTCCTCCAAAATTTGTTCCTAGCTTTGTCATTATGGACTGCTTAGTCATATTACTAAGCTGAGAAACCATCCATCCGGACATGATGGATGGTTTGAAGAAATAGGAGGGCCTAAAGGTGTGGAGGTGTCGTTTGTGGCATGATGGATGCCTTGTTTCAGAGAAATCATCATGCTTCACAGTTCTTTGTTAGAAAACACACCACCTCAGTTCTTTGTTAGAAAGCACACCACTTGGGTCATGACCTCAGACCATTGACCGTTGTATGCACAGCTTAGCCTGAATGGCCAGCTTTGTATTTGTCTTTATTTTTCTGCTTTTTCTATTTTTGCCTTTCTGGCCTTTGTTCATGAAGCAATCCTCACATTTGTGCAGTCTGTGTTTTTCTGGTCCCCTGAAGATGTCTCTACCAATCCTTCACTGGTCTCGATGACGTGAACCTGTCACTCTTTCTGTTTAAATGAATTGATTCCTGCTATAAGAACGAATTACCTCTTTGGTATGAGTCACAACCTTCATTCATATTGTTAATTAGATTAACAATATGATCAAGCTTGTGAGTGACTATCATGAGATTGAAATTGTGTTTTTAGAGGATGAGTTTGGGAATGTTCCTGGATTCATCTAGGTATATTAATTAGATTAACTCTGCCATTTTTCCCTCTATATTTTATTCTGTTCCATTGCAAAAATTAGAGTAACTCAGCCATTTCTCTCTCTATATTTCATTTTGGCCCAAGTTTGGAAAATTCATTGTGGCTTCCTAATGTATGCCTTGCGTTTGTTAACTTTAATAGGTCATTGAATGTTACATTTGGGTGCATGCATATTCATCCAAACATCACCTTTGTTGTCGATCGATTTGATGCCTATTCATCCAAACATCACCTTTGGTGTTGATCGATTTGATGCTTGAGGATTTTAATTGACAGCTTAATTTTAGTTTTTGAGGTCTCTGCTACCTTACAGACGCTATGATTATAATCATATTATATGTAATAGACATATAATGACACAAGTGCATGGACTGACTTCTAGATTTTCAAGCCATAGAGAGAGTGTGGTGCAAGCTACTGTATTGGAGCTTGGCCAAATTCTCTTTACTAGGGCAAGCCCTTGTGGCCAACTAGGTCCTCTTGGCCACGACTTGGTACATTAGGGCAGCTCAAGCGCCTGGTGCGCGAAGTCTTGTGGGCAAGATTGGATGATACTCAGAACTCTAGACTAAGAGTTGCTTGGCAGATGGTGATCTTGCCCTAGGTAGAGGAAGGACTGAGCATCCTTGACTGAAGATGCAGAACAGAGTCTTGCTAGGAAAGCTTGTAGTGTATGGCCTCACCCCAACCTTGGAAGCTTTTGCTTTAGCGAGGGCTTCTTAGGAACACCCTCCGCACATGAGGACAGCCGCATTAGTCTCATTGGTAGATTTCTTAGAGGCCCCCCTCATAGGGAAGGGGTCATCGATGCTGAGTTCCAGAGGGTTTGCCAGCACTTGTCTGGAAGACTCATTAGAGCTAGTGGTCGAGAGGAGTTTCAATGCCACCCTTTTTCTAGCATCCAAAGGCCCTGATCAGGACTTGGATAGGGGATGTACATTGGTTGGGCATAGTGGGATAGTGGCTCGACAAGATCCTTTGGAGCATGGAGCCCTCTCCCGTGAGAGAGAGGCATGTGCGAGAGTTCTCTCTCACTTGAGAGAGCCTGGTACGAGGATGCTGGAGATAAGATCCCACCCTACCTGAGTCCTGGAGGGTTGGTCTACATAGAGTCTCAACTTCCTCCAGGTGATATGGATAGTTCTCTAAGGTAGGATCCATGCGAGGATCCTTTTTATGCATTGAGCCCGCAGCACTTTCTGCCTAATGCACCATACTGGGGCCAGAGGGTATTCTTCATCCAGAGAAAGGGTGACCCAGAGTTGGGGGGACCTTGGATATTTTCAGTTGGCAGAGGATGAGGGTCTTGGGTTGTCTTGATAAGGGTTGGTCCGTTGACCCAATATCAGTCACTTTGCGACATGACAAATTGCGTTGGTGGCCTTGGTTCTGGGCAGTCCGCCCTCTTCGAGAGGTACAGTGTCATCCAAGCGAGCCTTCTAGACTAGTGTCCTTTTTTTCACATACTACACATTGGTTGTCATCTTCAAGTTGATGTCGCTGCTCGGACCCCTTCGAGGGAGTGGCATTGGTTAGGGAAACAGAGCCTCAGTGGGTCATTTCTAGAGTCTGCTGGCAATACTATGGATCAGCCTCCGCCCTTGGAAGATTGCATATTTCTTCTAAATGGTGGCCCACGGAAGTTTTGCCTATTGGCCCGTGATTGGAGCAGTGCGAGTGGATGGAAGATGCCATTGGTGCTGGATCGGGACCTTGAGATGATTCCGTACAGCCTTTGGAGCTGCCCCACAACAGAGAGGATTTGGCAAGGGGTCCTCATGATCATGTTCGGAGATTGCTGCGGGATTGTGCCTGGGGCATGGTAACCTGGCTTATAGAGAGTGGTCAGGCTTTTGTGATAGTCTACATGATCTATGGATAGAGGGTCTTTCAAACTCGGATGCAGGGCCAGCGGCCTATATCCTTACCTAAGGATAATATTTAGGAGATGGTGTCTAGCGTTACTGCTTGGACCATCTGGGATGCCCGTTTTGCAGTTTGATGATGGGAGGCCAGCAAGTCCCCCTAGCACTCACCCTTCTTGCCACCTAGCATATGCGAGCGAGGAACAATGAGGTGGGGGCGATTTGGCTAGGCATATATTCACGAAGCCAACCATTCGCTGGTTGTATAGTCCACCCCGGTTGTTAGCCCCTATTGCAGAGACGGCCTAGGTAGTGATCTTGGTTCTCTGCAAACAGGCTGGTCGACAGCCATTGTAATGTCTTCCATGATCAGTGCCACACGTATAGCTGATTTGTATGGCTGGTTTTATCTCAAGTACAAATAGAAAATTACTTTTCTCTGGAACAAAACACACACCAAGGCTCACCCCAAAGCCACTCTGGAGGTGTCAGGAAGAAACCATGGGTACTGTAGACCCTTGTGGATGTACGAATCGTCATCAGTCGCATATAACTTATTGATAATTTAATATTAGGTGGAGGTGATCTGCTAAAATATAGTTAAATGAAACGTCACTTTCACTGATGTGAAGTCCACCCCTTGCAGTAGCTTCCAACATCCTGTCACTGGATTTGACTATTATGAATACTGAAGATCTGGAACCAGGCTGTAGATGGCGTAAATAAGACCTTACTGAAGACGAGGATGGTAAATTCATACAAGAGATGACAAGATCGCATTGAAGGTGACATGGCCACTGTAGGTGACAGAGCTATACTGAAGGTAGCATACATGGGACCAGCCATATAAGAGGCTACCTTTGAACTGTAAATAACGGGTGTGAAGTCCTACACAAAGAAACTCACACGTGTGGTCAGTAAACACGTGTGTATAAAATGGAAGTTAGATATCCAAAAATAATCCTTAAATGTAGTTGAGAGAAAGTGTAGCTCATCGGCATTGCTCGGCACGAGGGTACCCTCGGGGTGTGGCCTGATGATATTTGAGCAATGGTTTTGCTTCTGTGTGCTGGTGGTGGTTGACCAGTGTTGTTTTTTACTATTCTGGACTGGTAGGATGCTCGGCAATCTTGCTTTTTACTGTTGTGGGCTGTTGGAAAGCTGAGCAAGCTCGTTTTTTACTGCTGTGGCCTGTTGGAAAGCTGATCTGTTGTGGACTCTTTGGAAGCCAACGTGCTCCCAGAAGCTGGGTGATGGTGTTTTCTATCTTGTTCTGGGATGTTTGAGGCTACATAAGGAAGGCTTTCTCTTTCCGGAAGCTGGGCGACCAGCTGGTTTGAGCAAAAAAGTAAAGATTTTAATTTGGCCAGCTATCTAGATGGGTTGCCCACCTTCTATCTATTCTATTAAGGAGGGTGAGAGGCACAAGAGGCTGACACGTGTTGCCCAAACCTACGTGGCAGTTATTTGGAGGTTTGGAGGGAGAAGGATAGAGGTTCGGAGATGGTTCGGAGGACGGAGGTTAGGAGGGCACTGCGACACGTGTTCGTTGGAGCAGTAGCAGCACTGCATACACGAGGACAGCCGTGGCGATGAGAGAGAGAGAGAGGAGAGAGAGAGAGAGGGAGGAGAGCGAGAGAGAGAGGGAGGAGAGAGAGAGAGAGAGAGAGGGAGAGGGAGAGAGGAGAGAGAGAGAGAGGGAGGGAGAGAGAGAGAGAGAGGGAGGAGAGAGAGAGAGGGAGAGGGAGAGAGGAGAGAGAGAGGGAGGGAGGAGAGAGAGGAGAGAGAGAGAGAGGGAGGAGAGAGAGAGGAGAGAGGGAGGAGAGAGAGAGAGGAGAGAGGGAGGAGAGAGAGGAGAGGGAGGAGAGAGAGAGAGGGAGGGAGGAGAGAGAGAGAGCGAGGGAGAGAGAGGGAGGGAGGAGAGAGAGAGAGAGAGGGAGGAGAGAGGGAGGGAGGAGACAGAGAGGTAGGGAGGAGAGAGAGAGGGAGGAGAGAGAGAGAGAGGGAGGGAGAAGAGAGAGAGAGGGAGAGGAGAGAGAGAGGGGGAGGAGAGAGAGAGAGAGAGAGAGGGAAGAGAGACGGAGGAGAGAGAGAGAGAGAGAGAGGAGAGAGAGGGAAGAGAGAGAGAGAAAGAGGGAGGGAGGAGAGAGGGAGGGAGGAGAGAGAGAGGGAGGGAGGAGAGAGAGAGGGAGGAGAGAGAGAGAGAGGGAGGGAGGAGAGAGCGAGGGAGGGAGGAGAGAGAGAGAGAGGCAGGGAGGAGAGAGAGAGGGGGAGGAGAGAGAGAGAGGGAAGAGAGAGGGAGGAGAGAGAGAGAGAGGAGAGAGAGGGAAGAGAGAGAGAGCGAGAGAGGAGAGAGAGGGAGGAGAGAGAGAGATAGAGAGGGAGGAGAGAGAGAGAGAGAGAGAGGAGAGATAGAGAGAGAGAGAGAGGGGGAGGAGAGAGAGAGGGAGGGAGGAGAGAGAGAGAGAGAGAGAGGAGAGAGAGAGAGGGAGGGAGGAGAGAGAGAGAGAGAGGGAGGAGAGAGGGGGAGAGAGAGAGGAGAGAGGGAGGAGAGAGAGAGGGAGGGAGGAGAGAGAGAGAGAGAGAGAGAGGGGGAGGAGAGAGAGAGAGAGGAGAGAGAGAGAGGAGAGAGAGGGAAGAGAGAGAGAGAGAGAGAGAGAGAGAGAGAGAGAGAGGGAAGTTGTGAATTTACAAACACGCCCTCTTTTAGGGTAATATCTGTTGGGTGTA
>NC_141621.1:2108316-2130816 GCF_047967505.1 Dipteris shenzhenensis
CTGCCCCCTCTCCCTTCACCCTCGTCCCCCCTCCACGGGCTGGCGACCGCGCCCTTCCCCCCTCTCGCACCCCCTTGCACCCCCTTCCCCCCCCTTCCCGCCCCTCTTTCCCCTCGCACCCCCCTCTCACACCCCCTTCCTCCCACCCTCTCGCACCCCCTCGCACCCCCCCTCTCGCACCCCCTTCCTCCCACCCCCTTCCCCTTCCTCGCCCCCTCTCCCCCCCCTCCCCCTTCCCCCGGGCTGGCGGCCACGGCCGCCAGCCCCCTAGGCCCCCCCCCTCTCAGCCCTCCCCCCCCTCTTCCCCACCCCCCCTTCCCCCGGGCTGGCGGCCAGCCCCGCCCACCCCCTTCCCCCTCCCCCCCTTCACCCCCGCCCCCCCCTCCCCGTCCCCTCTTCCCCCTCCCTCCCCCCTTCCCCCGAGCTGGCGGCTGCGGCGGCCAGCCCCCCAGCCCCCCCCTCCTCAGCCCTTCCCCCCCCCTCTTCCCCAACCCCCCTTCCCCCCCTCTTCCCCCCCCCCTTCCCCCCCCCCTCTTCCCCCCCCCCCTTCCCCCTCCCCCCCCTTCACCCCCGCCCCCCCTTCCCCACTCCCCCCTTCCCCCCCCTCCCCGTCGCCAACCCCCCCTCCCCCTTCAACCCCGCCAGTCCCCCCCCCCCCCCCTCCTCCCCTTCTGCCAGCCCCCCCCTCCCCCCTTCCCCCCCCGGCCCCCCTTCCCTCCTCCTTTTCCCCCTCTACTCCGCCCCCGCATCTCCCTCCCTTCCTCCTCCCTTCCCTCCAGCCCCTCCATCCTCTTCTTCTCCTCCCCTCAACCTTTCTCTCTCTAGTTCCTCTCTCTTTAAATTTTTAAAAAGAAATCTAGATAAAGAATTAATCAAAAAAATTTGCAAGTACCTGGAAAAAGTTTGTAAGTTTGCTCTTTCTTGCTTTCTTGCTCTTCCTTCCTTGCTCTCTTGATCGTCCTTGCTTTCTTGCTTCAATGAATGAAATGAGGGGAGAATGAATGAAGAAGGAAGACTATATATAAGAAAAATTAGGTTTTCCTCCTCCTCTCCTATTGGCTTTCCATTCCTCCCCTCTCTCCTATTGGCTTTTCATTTATCCCCTCTCCTCTCCCATTGGACCCCCATCCCTCATCCCAATCTTCCATTAGCCCTCCCCCCATCCATCCATTTCTTCTTCCTCCCCATTACCACCACTCCCATCCCACATTTCCACCACGTCCCATACTCCTCCCATTTCCCAAAATCCCATATTTCCCCATCTCACCCTCCTCTTCTTCATCCCCTATTAACTCCCTCACTCATTTCACTCCCTTATTATCCTACTCCCCTATTACCTTCCACCTTCCCCTCTCCCATTCCATTCTTCCCTCCCCACTCTCACTTCCACTTCCCATTACTCACTTGCCATTTGAAAACTATTAATATATTATTATACTATTTTTTATACTTATTATCATACACCCCTATTACTTCCCTCTCCCATTCCACTCCTCCCTCCTCACTCCCACTTCCACTTCCCATTACTCACTTGCTATACACATTTGCAAACTATTAATATATTATTATATGATTTTTAATACTATTTGCAAACTTACATGTGGGCAAAATCACAGGTGTCAAAGCGATCCTATTGTGGTCATACAACAACTGTGCTTTTATTCAAGGGTGTATTTATCCTCATCAACAAGCTTATTTACTCAAGGTATGAAGTGCATAATTTGTGCACTAGGTGTTTACTTTGTTGTATCAAAATTGTTTGCCACACACACACACATATACACATACTGAGAATTTTCTAATATTATCGCATCTACATTTCTTCGATGGGCACAAAACTTTGTACACGCCTCAACCTAGGTCTTATTGACTTGCATACAAAGTGGTGCACCATCCCATAATTACTTGTTCGGATAACACACCTCCAAACATATTTATGACGATTGTGCATAACACTAGGAACAAATGGTGTATCATGTGAGATCAACTATGCAAAGCATATCCAATGGACACAAGACTTTGCACGTTTCTCAACCTAGGCAATATTGACTTGTGTGCAAAGTGGCATCCCCATCCGATAAGTACTTGTTTGAAAAATACACCTACGATCGTGTTTTTTGACCGTTGTACATGACACCAAGGCCAAAAACGATATTTAATACTCAATCTACCATGTAAAGCATATTCGATGGGCACAATACTTTGCACGTGCCTCAAAAGCAGTGGTATGGTATTCCATGCAAAGTGGAACGCCCATTCAATAAGTACTTTTTAGAATATCACACCTAGGACCATGTTTT
Source organism: Dipteris shenzhenensis (assembly GCF_047967505.1). Taxonomy (NCBI): domain Eukaryota; kingdom Viridiplantae; phylum Streptophyta; class Polypodiopsida; order Gleicheniales; family Dipteridaceae; genus Dipteris; species Dipteris shenzhenensis. The sequence goes on from NC_141621.1 coordinate 2,110,617, forward strand.
TTATTGGTTGTTGTCCATGACACTAAGGCAAAAATGCTGATTTATGCTTAATCGACAATGCAATGCATATGCGATCATCACACTACTTTGCACACATCTCAACCTAGGTATTATTGACTTACAGGCAAAGTGGCGTGCCCATCCCATAAGTACTTAGTCGAATAACACATCTAGGACCGCGTTTTTTGATGATTGTGCATGACACTAAGGCCAAAACAGTGTTTAATGCTTGTTCGACAATGCAAAGCATATCCGATGGGCACAATACTTTGCACACACCTTCAAGTAGGTGAAATTGACTTACATGCAAAGCGGCACGCCCATCCCATAAGTGCTTGATCGGATAACATACCTAGCAGCGTGTTTTTTTACTGATGTGCATGACACTAGAGCAAAAATAGTATTTAATGCTCAATCGACCATGCAAAGGATATCCGATGGGCACAACACTTTTCGTATGCCTCAACCTAGGTGGTATTGAAATTTTCTCAAAGAGGAACACCCATCCGATACGTACTTGGTCAGATAACACACCTAAGGGCGTGTTTTTTTGCGGATGTCCATATCACCAGGGAAAAAATGGTGTACAATGCGTGATCGACCATGCAAAGCATATCCAATGGTGACAATACTTTGCATGCACCTCAACATAGTTGAAACAAACTTATGTGCAAAGTGGAGCCCCCATCCGATAAGTACTTGTTTGAATAACACACCTAGGACCGTGTTTTTTCATGGTTATGCATGACACTAAGGCAAAAACGGTGTTTTATGCTTGATCGACAATGCAAAGCATATCCAATGGGCACAATACTTTGCACACACCTTCAACTAGGTGGAATTGACTTACATGCAAAGTGGCACACCCATCCCATAAGTGCTTGATCAGATAACATACCTAGCAGCATGTTTTTTTACGGATGTGCATGACACTAGAGCAAAAATAGTATTTAATGCTCGAATGACCATGCAAAGGATATCCGATGGGCACAACACTTTTTGTACACCTCAACCTAGGTGGTATTGAAATGTTCTCAATGAGGCACACCCATCCGATAAGCACTTGGTTAGATAACACACCTAATGGCGTGTTTTTTTGTAGATGTCCATATCACTAGGGAAAAAATGGTGTATAATGCGTGATCGACCATGCAAACCATATCCGATGGTGACAATACTTTGCACGCACCTCAATGTAGTTGAAACGAACTTGCGTGCAAAGTGGAGCCCCCATCTGATAAGTACTTATTTGAATAACACACCTACGGCCGTGTTTTTTGACGGTTGTACATGACACCAAAGCCAAAAACGGTGTATAATGCGTGATCGACCATGCAGTCAAAACAGACTTGCGTGCAAAGTGGAGCCCCCATCCGATAAGTACTTGTTTGAATAACACACTTAGGACCGTGTTTTTTCATGGTTGTGCATGACACTAAGGCAAAAACGGTGTTTTAGGCTTGATCGACAATGCAAAGCATATCCGATGGGCACAATACTTTTCACACACCTTCAACTAGGTGGAATTGACTTACATGCAAAGTGGCACGCCCATCCCATAAGTGCTTGATTGGATAACATACCTAGCAGCGTGTTTTTTTACTGATGTGCATGACACTAGAGGAAAAATAGTATTTAATGCTCGATCGACCATGCAAAGGATATCCGATGGGCACAACACTTTTCGTACACCTCAACCTAGGTGGTATTGAAATGTTCTCAAAGAGGCACACGCATCCGATAAGTACTTGGTCAGATAACACACCTAAGGGCATGTTTTTTTGCGGATGTGCATATCACTAGGGAAAAAATGGTGTATAATGCGTGATCAACCATGCAAAGCATATCCGATGGTGACAATACTTTGCACGCTCCTCAATGTAGTTGAAACGGACTTGCCTGCAAATTGGAACCCCCATCCGATAAGTACTTGTTTGAATAACACACTTAGGACCGTGCTTTTTCATGGTTGTGCATGACACTACGGCAAAAACGGTGTTTTATGCTTGATCGACAATGCAAAGCATATCCGATGGGCACAATACTTTGCACACACCTTCAACTAGGTGGAATCGACTTACATGCAAAGTGGCATGCCCATCCCATAAGTGCTTGATCGGATAACATACCTAGCAGCGTTTTTTTTTACTAATGTGCATGACACTAGAGGAAAAATAGTATTTAATGCTTGATCGACCATGCAAAGGATATACGATGGGCACAACACTTTTCGTACACCTCAACCTAGGTGGTATTGAAATGTTCTTAAAGAGGCACACCCATCCGATAAGTACTTAGTCAGATAACACACCTAAGGGCATGTTTTGTTGTGGATGTGCATATCACTAGGGAAAAAATGGTGTATAATGCGTGATCGACCATGCAAAGCATATCCGATGGTGACAATACTTTGCACGCTCCTCAACGTAGTTGAAACGGACTTGCGTGCAAGGTGGAGCCCCCATCCGATAAGTACTAGTTTGAATAACACACCTAGGACAGTGTTTTTATATGGTTGTGCTTGACACAAAGGCAAAAATGGTGTTTTATGCTTGATCGACAATGCAAAGCATATCCGATGGGCACAATACTTTGCACACACCTTCAACTAGGTGGAATTGACTTACATGGAAAGTGGCATGATAATACTTTGCATGCACCTCAACATAGTTGAAACTGACTTGCGTGCAAAGTGGAGCCCCCATCCAATAAGTACTTATTTGAATAACACACCTACGGCCGTGTTTTATATGGTTGTGCATGACACAAAGGCAAAAACGGTGTTTTATGCTTGATCGACAATGCAAAGCATATCCAATGGGCACAATACTTTGCACACACCTTCTAGGTGGAATTGACTTACATGCAAAGTGGCATTCCCATCGCATAAGTACTTGATCGCATAACACACCTAGCAGCGTGTTTTTTAATGGATGTGCATGACACTAAGGTAAAAATGGTATTTAATGCACGATCGACCATGCAAAGCATATCCGATGGGCACAATAATTTTCCTATACCTTAACCTAGGTGGTATTGAAATGTTCTCAAAGAGGCACACCCATCTGATAAGTACTTGGTCAGATAACATACCTAAGGGCATGTTTTTTTACGGATGTGCATATCACTATGGTAAAAACATTGTATAATGCGTAATCGACCATGCAGAGCATATCCAATGGTGACAATACTTTGCACGCATCTCAACCTAGTTGAAAAGGACTTGTGTGCAAACTGGAGCCCCCATTCGATAAGTACTTGTTTGATTAACACACTTAGGACTGTGTTTTTTCATGGTTGTGCATGACACTAAGGCAAAAACGGTGTTTTATGCTTAATCGACAGTGCAAAGCATATCCAATGGGCACAATACTTTGCACACACCTTCAACTAGGTGGAATTGACTTACATGCAAAGTGGCATGCCCATCCCATAAGTGCTTGATCGGATAACATACCTAGCAGCGTGTTTTTTTACAGATGTGCATGACACTAGAGCAAAAACGGTATTTAATGCTCGATCGACCATGCAAAGGATATCCGATGGGCACAACACTTTTCTTACACCTCAACCTAGGTGGTATTGAAATGTTCTCAAAGAGGCACACCCATCCGATAAGTACTTGGTCAGATAACACACCTAAGGGCATGTTTTTTTGCAGATGTGCATATCACTAGGGAAAAAATGGTGTATAATGAGTGATCGACCATGCAAAGCATATCCGATGGTGACAATACTTTGCACGCTCCTCAACGTAGTTGAAACAGACTTGTGTGCAAAGTGTAGCCCCCATTCGATAAGTACTAGTTTGAATAACACACCTAGGACAGTGTTTTTATATGGTTGTGCATGACACTAAGGCAAAAACGGTGTTTTATGCTTGATCGACAATGCAAAGCATATCCGATGGGCACAATACTTTGCACACACCTTCAACTAGGTGGAATTGACTTACATGCAAAGTGGCATTCCCATCGCATAAGTGCTTGATTGGATAACACACCTAGCAGCGTGTTTTTTTACGGATGTGCATGACACTAAGGCAAAAATGGTATTTAATGCTCGATCGACCATGCAAAGCATATCCGATGGGCACAATACTTTTCCTATACCTCAACCTAGGTGGTATTGAAATGTTCTCAAAGAGGCGCACCCATCCGATAAGTACTTGTTTGATTAACACACTTAGGACCGTGTTTTTTCATGGTTGTGCATGACACTAAGGCAAAAACGGTGTTTTATGCTTGATCGACAATGCAAAGCATATCCGATGGGCACAATACTTTGCACACACCTTCAAATAGGTGGAATTGAATTACATGCAAAGTGGCACACCCATCCCATAAGTGCTTGATCGAATAACATACCTAGCAGCGTGTTTTTTTTATGGATGTGCATGACACTAGAGCAAAAATAGTATTTAATGCTCGATCGACCATGCAAAGGATATCCTATGGGCACAATATGTTTCCTAAACTGCAACCTAGGTGGTATTGAAATGTTCTCAAAGAGGCACACCCATCCGATAAGTACTTGGTCAGATAACACACCTAAGGGCATGTTTTTTTGCGGATGTGCATACCACTAGGAAAAAAACGGTGTATAATGCATGATCGACCATGCAAATCATATCCTATGGTGACAATAATTTGCACACACCTCAACGTTGCTGAAAAGGACGCAAAGTGGATCCCCCATCCGATTAGTACTTGTTTGAATAACACACTTAGGACCGTGTTTTTTCATGGTTGTGCATGACACTAAGGCAAAAACGGTGTTTTATGCTTGATCGACAATGCAAAGCATATCCAATGGGCACAATAATTTGCAAACACCTTCAACTAGGTGGAATTGAATTACATGCAAAGTGGCACGCCCATCCCATAAGTGCTTGATCGGATAACATACCTAGCAGTGTGTTTTTTTATGGATGTGCATGACACGAGCAAAAATAGTATTTAATGCTCAATCGACCATGCAAAGGATATCCGATGGGCACAAAACTTTTTGTACACCTCAACCTAGGTGATATTGAAATGTTCTCAATGAGGCACACCCATCCAATAAGTACTTGGTCCGATAACACACCTAATGTCGTGGTTTTTTGTGGATGTCCATATCACTAAGGAAAAAATGTTGTATAATGCGTGATCGACCATGCAAATCATATCCGATGGTGACAATACTTTTCACGCACCTCAACGTAGTTGAAACAGACTTGCGTGCAAAGTGGAGCCCCCATCCGATAAGTACTTATTTGAATAACACACCTATGGCCGTGTTTTTATATGGTTGTGCATGACACAAAGGCAAAAACGGTGTTTTTCCGCTGACGCATTGTGATCCGTATGAGAGAGTGTGAGAGATTCAGAGATTGAGAGATCGAGTGTTCTCTTCCGTGAAAAAAACATTCCATTCATTGCGAGTTCTTTGAGAGAATTTTCATCGAATTCTATTCATTCCATAAGTGAGAGACTTCATTGAGGGAGAGACAAAAACCTATATCTCTACAGTTACAAGCTCTATCGAGTTTCAAGCGCCACTCAACACATAGCGAGCGGGATTATATAGCCCAAAATATAGCCAAGGCCTCTACTCCTATCACTTTTGAGTAGTTGGAGCTCCAAATAGCTCCCTCAACAAGGCCTTTAAACAAGCAAGTGGCTCCTATAGTCTTCTCCGATTTGACGTGCAAGCTGTTATTGTAGAAGCAGTAGTCTCGTGCTCCTTTCCTCTTATCACAGGACTTATTTTGGTCACTATTCCAAGGGAGGAGAGTTGTGTATGCTGACCAACGCATGCGACATTAGACATCCACACACCAGCGATGGACTCTCCACACACAGTGTGCAACAAGGCTCCATAGAGCCTCTCCTTGACCCACCTAGCATAAACAACGACCTTGGTATCCTGGACCCTCCAGTGGACGCCCACAAACTCTGCATCCTCTCCAACAAAATCGGCACCTGGCTACCCTCATGATGGATGAGCTCTGCATCTCCAAGCCTCAACTTGTTGGCCCCAATCGTAATGACACTGACCCGCAACGCTTGCAGACTCCAAGCAATTCTACCTCAAATGAGCCATCATGTAGCTCCACCAGCCCAGACTTCCAAAGACTACCACCTCCAAGCTTGCTCTTAAACTTTGCAACAGACGAGCTCTAGCCCACGAGCTCTAGCCCACTAGCTCTCCTACTCAGCCACAGGCAGTGCGAGCTAACCACTGGCTCCACAAACTCCAGTGCGTCCATGAGCTCTAGCGTCATAGGTAGCTGCCTCCTTCCATGCATGATGCTTGACACAATAGACAAAGCACCTCACCAAACGACATGCAACTCGCTCAAGTGCTCCTCCAATAGGGCCAACGAGCCTACGACCAATAGCAACACGTCTCTCCATGCCCCACCTTAGTCACTCTCGATGTCCTTAGTCTTCTACAAACAACGCTTCAGCCTCCAAAAACTCGCAGACATTGCTTGCAGCTTGGAGACGCCATGGCGGAGAAGGTTGCGAGCTCAAAGCTCCAAAAATGCCATACGCTACTCAAAATCTCCATTGACGGAACTCAACGGAATCTCAAGATTTCAGTGAAGCTAGAAGGTGACACGTGGCACAAGAGTCAACCCTCATCACCTTATCCTCACTAGGATCACACAAGGTTGGTCACCCTTCTACCACATGGTAGTTCCATCCCAATCCTTATATGCTACCATGGAGGTAGACTCCTACTTGCCACATCAGTAGCCTCGTGAGACCACCACATCATCCTTATCTACCACATGGAGCCACCTACCACATCATCAAGCGGCCATGTCATCATCCAACTGGTCAATAGCCACATCATGTCAAGTCCACATCATCATTGCCTAGTCAGCTGCCACCTCACCAATGCCACGTGGTAGTTTGACCCCTTGCTGACATCATCACACCTTGGGTTAGCCAGACAGACCCTAGGGTTAGTCAACCTGACCATGGCTAGGTCAATCTAACCTTGGGTTAGGTCAACTAGTGCCACATCAACAGTCCAGTCACTCTGACCCCCTACAGGCACAATTATCACTCTTGCATGCATCACTGCTTCACAGGCACACCTCATAGTGCCACATCATCATTGCATGTGCCCCACAGTGACACATCATCATTGAACACATTTGCACTCCTTTTGCCCCTCCACCTAGATCAAGTCGTATCTCTTGATCCAAGAAGAATTTGAGGGCACTCCAAAAAGAAAAGTCACTCGATTTTTAGTGCTCTACGCGTTCGTCACATCATCCACACATTTTGATGCAAGCATCACTCACTTTTAAGCCTCCATGATAGATCCACTTCCTACATGCACATCAACCTCTACATCAACGCATCTGACCCAACACATAAAAAGAGCCAAAGAAAAGGAATTAATTGCTATTCTTTCATCAATCGATGGTTGGTATAGATCTAGATCAAAGTAGAGTAGATCGCCATAGACGGGACACTTTGAATCTCCCCAAGTTGCTAATCTAAGCCATGCCCGAAATTCTAGACTAGTACCGAGTTAGTCCATACGCTCACATACGGTTTCACATCATCACATTACCTGAAACCTGACATTCATTAGTTCAGTGAGCAGACTTCAGAGTGTTTAGAGGCATTACCGATTGTTCAGTGGGCAGATAGCACATGATTTGATTTCACACACACATGCCATCATTGTAAAGCCTATTCGGCTATTTCATGGCATTGTACACATCATTTTAGCCTTGTAAAGCCTCTTGGCTATTCCCGGCATTATTTGCCACAAGCCTTGTAATACAAATCAGATTTTATCTATTGTAGTTCTATCTTCACCCGACTGTTCAAATTTCACTCACATCAATCAGTGTTTTGCACAATTGATTCATACATTGATTTTCATGACACTTTGAGTACATTTCTTGCACCATGTCTATGACTAGCAACCTCAATTCGGAGGCATCTGCTAAGCTAGACAACTCTAATTATGGCACATGGAAATACCAAATGGAGACCATTCTAGTACTTCAGGACAAATGGGAGTATGTTGATGGATCTACACCTAGACCATTGGATGATCCAGCCACCAGTAGCTCTACTCCACCTATTGTGACCACCAGGAGTGGGATCTACTACACATACAGTTTTTACACCTGTAGTAGCAGATCCTGCCATTGCCCAAGCTCGGGCAGAATGGGATAAGAAAGATAAGTACGCATATCGTCTGATCAAGCAAAATGTGCAAGATGTCATGCTAGGATAGCTCAACACAGTCAAAACATCAAAAGAAGCATGGGATATGTTCGTAGCTCTTTAGAGTCCAAGAACACATCTAGGATTCTCACACTGAGAAACCAAATCAACCAAAGTTCTGCAACAGCAGCAAAACTGGTCATGCTTATGTACTTCGGATAAAAGACTACACCAATCAACATGCAGCAGCAGGAGAGACTATGAATCTAGCAGAAATGGTTCAAGTCAACCTGAACCAGACTAGGAGAGGGATACGAGAATATATTCTAGAGTATTGCCATTCAACGGCAAATTTTCACACTGGAAGAACTTTAGTCAGTCCTACTTGGTGAAGAACCTAAGACACAAGCCATTTAAGCATCCAAAGGTCATTCTAATGATCAGGCATTCACAACTTCAGATAGAAGCAGAGGCAAAGGAAGATCATTCCGGTGAAGTGGTAATCATCAGCAACAACAAGGTCATCATCAACAAAGTCAGCATCAGCATCAGCATCAAAATCAGCAAAGAAGAAATCATACCAATCAATGAGATTCCAAGGACAAGGGAATGCATCCACCAATGTGTCAAACATTTAGTGCAACTACTAACTATCACTCGGCCAGATATTTGTTATGCAGTAAGCTCACTAGCACAGTTTATGGCAAATCCAAAACAGTGTCACTAGAATGCAGCCAAAAGAGTCTTGAGATACATCAAAGGTACAAGATAGTTTGGGATAGAATACAGAGGAAGTCATCCACAGTTGCATGGGATACTATGATAGTGACTATTCCGGAGATCATGAGACCAGGAGATCGACACAAGGATATGCATTTTTCCTTGGTCAAGGTGCTATATCATGGTTGTCAAACAAACAGCCAATTGTTTCTTTGTCTTTGACTAAAGCAAAATATAGAGCACTCACTACAGGTGCATGTGAGGCTATATGGCTCAGAAGACGATTATCAAAAACATATTACTTTGATGAGTCAAAGCCGACAAAAATATACTGTGAAAATCAATCAACTCAAGCATTGGCCAAGAATCCAGTATATCACTCCAGGACAAAGCACATTGATGTTAGAGACCACTTCATCGGAGAAAGAGTGTTACTTGGTGACATCACACTGTAGCATTGTGATAGGAAAGAGAATGTTGCAGACATCTTTACCAAACCACTCCATAAAGAGCTTTTCGAGAAACACTGACTAGCTCTTGGTTTGATGTAGAGGAAGGACATTCCCATTAAAGGGGTGTGATGGAATGTAATGCTCAGTCCTTCTTCGATTCCCCAGAATCATCATCTTGAAGGAAGGCCTAATTCATGATGTTGATCTTAAGGGAAGGTGATGAGAGTTCACACTCAACATCATGTGATCATGTGTACATAGCACCATCATGTGATCATATGTGCATGGCACTAACCCAATAGAGTGCTATAAAGGAAAGGGTTAGATGCTCTAACCCTAACCTTAACCCTAACCCTAAATGGGTTTGTATATATTCCACATTTTCAACTAAATCTAGTGTACAGTTAGTCATTTTTGGTGTGCTCTCTAGCTGTGCCCTCTCTCCTCATCTCCACTCTTCTCCTCTCCCCTCTTCATATTTTGTCACGTTGTGCAACCAAGCAACATGCAATTGACGATATGGCCCTTGAGGGGTCCCCTTTATGAGCAAGGGCCATATTGACATGCCATTTCTATCTAGTGGCATCTTGGATATTGTATACTATATACTGTCGATATTGCCCTTTCCCCTAGACAGGATCCCTCAAGGGCCATATCGTCAATTGCATTTTTTGAAAGTTTAATTGTATTTTTCTAGATATATCTCCATGCAACCACAACGGTGGGTCATTGGAGTTATTTTAGCACTGTTTTGGTCATAAACCAAGGAAATTGTAGTCTTGCTTTATTGGTATTTTAGTCCTTGTTGTAGTAAATATAAATGAAGGAAAAGTACAATTTATCGAGTGAAAATTGATCAAAGGAGATTACAATGTACATCTACATCCAATAACAGGTTATATAAAAATTAACAACTTATACCGAGTAAAAATTCAATAGAGGATCTTACATTTATAAAAACTTGGCAAATACTAAGAGTCTTAAACGACAAAAGATTATAAATAGTGACCATAACCATTCAAATATAAAAGTTAAGACTAGTGCATACTGAGAGCCTCAAATTGAACAAAAAGAGATTACATAAATGTAATAAAAACTCAGCAATAATTGTTGAGAGCCTTAGAGACCAAAACATTACATCCAGTGAACCAAAAGATTGTTGAGAGCCTTAGAGGCCAAAAGATTACATCCAGCCATTATTGAGAGCCTCGTCTGAGCAAGAGGAAATTTGTACAACTCAGTATTTCTGCCAGTCTAGCTTCTTGCATTAAAAATTTTTAGGGAGCCAAAGGAGGATACGATGGAGAGGCCAAAGACCATGCACATTGCCAAGACTCAGATTATGGCCCCCCCAACAAGTCGAAAGTACTTTGCTCTGAAAATACTGAGGCCTTTGTTGACATATAGGGGGAACCCATACAGCACATCCATAAAGAGGCCCTCTATGAACATGTCATCTAAGGTGGTGACATACACATGTGGGGGAATCAACTGTGGGAATGAAGGGTCTCCACTAGTGCCCGCATTTCTACTCCAAGTGAGTACAACCCAATCACTTTATATGAGAGATAACATTGGGATCACAGAGCATCGAGGGGGGGTGGTAGTACACATGGTGAAGATAAGTGGGTGAGCAGAAGATGAGCAGGGGAGCAGATGAGTGACGAGAGTTGGAGGAGGGAGCATGGAGCAAAGTAGAGTAGGGGTGGAAAAGAGCTAGAGCAGGGGCATGGAGAAAAGTAGTAGGGCATGTGGAGCAAAGTAGCTGAGTAGGGGCATATGAGAGCAACATAGTAAAATGCGAAATGCCACAGATCTTATATATTATAAAGTTCGAGCCACCGTGGTGGCTAGAGCCCAGGGTTCCATCGATATTAATTGCAGGCCACCACAGTGGAATCTTAGGCGCCACCCTAGATGGGCTGGTAATCATGAAGTAGACGCATGTGGTGGGTAAGTAGGCCACTTCGATGGCTGGTAATTAACTACTAGCCCGGTGGAATCTTAGCCATGATAGATGTGGCTGATGAGAGCCACCACCACCAGGCAGTAATTCCCATAAAGGTAAATCATGAAGCTCTAATCACTCATTACCATGCACTCTAGTTCTCTACTAAGAAAATGAGCCTGATGACTGGTAATTTTTACTGCACTCATAGCGATCATGCTTAAGCCCGATGGTGGTGAGCGGTGGCTGGTAATTTTAACTGCCAACCTGGTGGAATCGTAGCCACGACAGACGTGGCTGATGAGAGCCACCACCATCGAGAAGTAATTCCCACAAAAGTAAATCATGAATCCTAATCACTTTTAATCCCTCATTACCATGCACTCTAGTACTCTCCTGAGCATGCAAGCCTAGTGATGGTAATTTACTACACTCGTAGTAATCATGCATGCAAGCTTGGTGGTGGTAACTGGAACATGAGTAATTGCAAGCCACTGTAGTGGCTGGTAATTAACTGCCAGCCCGGTGGGTCTTAGCCGCTCGTGGCCATAGACCTGAATGGGAATCTTAGATGCCACCACCTTTGATCACTCATTACCATGCAAGTTAGTACTGTCGCCTTGAATTAATCAAAATTTGGGCCAACCACCGCGGTGGCTCTCACCTTGATAGTGTAGTCAGGCTACAAACTTAAGCCTCTGCTATTCCATTCCCTTAACCGTTTAGTCTTCTATCCCTCTCGACCGTTTCGTTCTCCCATGCAATCGGACTGCAAATTCAAGCCTCCACTATTCCATTTCCTTCATTGTTTCATCTTCTATCCCTCTCAACCATTTCTTTCTCCCTTGCAATCGGACTGCAAACTTCATCATGTACAGAGCAAGACTGTGGTATTGACGCCCGCAATGGTTAAATCGAATGCCTATCCTACTATGCATCATGGTCTGAAATGCATGGTTTGCCATACCCCCATCATAGATGACTACATGACTTGATGGCCTACGTGCTACCACCATGTGCATGTTTTTTGCTTTTGGGTGTTTGTGCATAAAAAATCGCTATGTAGAAGATGCCATTTTCCACTTCCTAGGTCATGGACAAATCAAATGTGCCCATTTGCTACATCTATCTATGATGAGAAAGTAGATGCTGTAGCTCAATTTGCCATTTGAGCAAAAGATGCAAAATACAAGGAGCTCTTGTGCTAGAATTTTTACTGCAACGTATGCACATACCCGAGGTAGTCAATATGTGAAAATCCATAAAACATTGTGAGCAAGAACACATTTAGAATACCCCTAACTTTAAAATTTTATTATTTTTTGCATAATTGTTTACCCCTCTTCCATACATATGCATATTGTAATTTTGAATCTAAAAGTCCCCTCCTTACTTGTACATATCAAAGTTATGTTGGATAACTCTTTAAAAAACCCTCTCTTGTCCATAAATGGCTTGTAAGTCCCCTGAACTTAAAAATCCCCTTCCATGAACAAACCTACTATCTTACATATTTATAGAGGGATCACCCCAAGTCACATATATATGAAAATGTCAACAATTAATAATATATGAAAACAATAATTGTAATAAAAAGACATCTTATGTCCAATATCATTCGTGTAGGTCATTTACCTGAGCTTTTGATCATATACAAAGAGGTGGAAATGGTATTTTTCCTATTTTTAGAGTGCTTATAAGCACAAATACATGTCTTATTCTTCAAATGGGTATGTAGCACTAGATCCCGAAAATTGTGATTGTTTTGATTGGCATAACCATGGGAATCTTGAAGTGTCTTCTATTAAGATGGCGAAAGGTGAATGGAATTTCGATCTTATATGGTAACTAAGGATACTACTATGTGAGAGACTTTTACAAATAGAAGGGATAGCAATCTCCAATAAGCAAAATCCATATCGATGTCTAGAAGATGAAGAAGTTCCCTATGCAGAGAGGTTGTAGGGTTTTTGAAGGAATTATGTCAATTTCATAGGTTACAACAACTTATTGACATCTAGAAGATGAAGAAGTACCTTATATAGAGAGGTTCTTGGGTATTGGAATAAATTATGGCAATTTTGGAAATATCATAGCTTATACAACAAACTTTGGAAATGTCATAGCTTACAACTGTCATGTTTCTCTGATAGCAGATACCAACTTCTCAATCGACCTGCTCATCGTGACATATTAAAAAAACTTAGTGTGTCTATCACATAAGGTACATAATATAGAAGTAACAACAAATTAATAGAATACTTATGTTTGCACTGAGCCATGAAAGCCTGCAATCGAGTTAACAAACCAACAATAGTTGTCTTCAAGGTTCCAAACCACCAGACTCCAATGTTCCCTACACGAATAATTAAGAACCATTATTATTTAACACAATGTTGCCAGTATAAGATGAAAATAAAGGTTGCCATGATACTTACATCTCATGATATGCCATAAATAGGACTCGCACGCCATGTAAATGTAAAGGCTGTAATAATTTACAAACATCGGCTATTGTCTTTCTGCTATCGCTAGGTATAGGAGAAAGGAGGGAATCCAACATATACACACGATTTTGTACGACTCTACCAAATCGTGAGATAACTATACTGCACCAACAAATAAATGAATATTAGCTTATTAGATTTAATCAAAATATTGAATTATCAAGTAGAGAAAAAGTTTGTATCAAACCTGAGCATGGCCATCATAACGTTGTTATTGACCTCATTTGAAGCTCTAGAGAGAATTGAAATCTCCTCTTTCCCAAATTCAAGATACTGAGGTCTATGTTGAATCATAACCCTAACATTAAAAGAGCTTCCCAATTCTTTTAATGAAGCCATGTTTGTAGAGTTGAGGTCTTCTATCCTCTTTGACTCTTTGATGGCATTCATTTCGCAATCAATGATTGCTCGAATGGTACATGTTATAAATGCATAGAGATGCAAATCCGTATATGTTGATAGTGTGGTGTCATTTTGTATCTCAAAAATTTGACCAAGTACCAAAAAGCAATTGTAGCCCACCCTCCATCCACAATTATGGATGTGGCTATTCTCTTGATGTGATACCTGACATGTTATATACTCTATTTGTTGTGCCAAGTCACATTGCCGCATTACTATGTCGATAGCATCTACTAATTTTCGAGCTGATCTGCACATCAAAACATATAACAACAGTGAATATGTGCATTGCATATCAATCTACATGTCAAGAAGTGACAACAAGTGTAGTCTATACTTACTCTAACACATTGCCATGGACGGATGTCATTGAGTTGGCAAAGAAGCACTTCTTTGCAAGGATGTCCACGACTACCAGACTCCAATGTGAGCTGCATTATCAATAAAGAATAATTACTGTGTCTGAGACAATTCTAGCAATGCAATAGAAAAAACAAGTAGGGTTTGATGCTTACTTCTCATAATATGCTGTAAAAATAACTCGTGCATCATTCATAGGAACGTGCTTCAACCACTTGCAAACATTCTCTATGGTTTCTTCTTTGTTGCCAAGCACTTCCGAAATACGAGGATCGAGCATATATGAAACGCTTTGTATATTTTGCGGAAAATTTGCTATAACATTACTATATTAAAAAAAAAAGTATTAGCTTCTTGGGTTTAATCAAAATAAGCAAAGTATAAAGCCAAGGAAAAGGCTGCATCAAACCTGAGGATGGTTGTAATGACTTTGACATTAACCTCATTCTTAGGATTCAAGAGGATTGAAATCTCTTCTTCACCAAATTCAAAAAAATGAGGTTGTTGTCGAATTAACAACATAGCAGTGAATGAACTTCCAATCTACTCCAATAGATTCATATTTTTATGACTCATCTTATTGAGGGAGTAGTCTACATCATATTCTTCTTCACTTGCTATGTCCTCCACATCCTCCTTCTGCCATAAAAATATAAAAAAGTTATGCGATGTACACATCCCAAATAAAGGCTTAAACAAGCAGATAAGGTTTCATACATGCTTTCATTAGTGTAAGTCTCTCCTTTGCTTGGAGTAAAAATTTAAAAAGGTTTCATACACGCTTTCATTAGAGTGAGTCTCTCCTCCTCTTGGATGAAAAATTTAAAAAGTTATGAGATTTACACATCCCAAATAAAAATAATGGTTTAAATAATCATAGAAGTATAAAGATAGCATGCTTTCATTAGACAAGTTATGAGATTTACACATCCCAAATAAAATTAATGGTTTAAATAATCATAAAAGTATAAAGATAGCATGCTTTCATTAGACTCAGTCTCTTCTCCTCTTGGAAGAAAATATAAAAAAGTTATGAGATTTACACATCCCAATTAAAGGCTGGAACAAGCATACAAGTATAAAGATAAGGTTTTATACATGCTGCAATGTAGTCATATTTTCATGTTGTTTCCCAATGGTAGTAATTAGATGCTGAATACTCTCAGCCTGAAATGCTAGCAGATCAGCTTCTGTATATGATTCCATTTTGACTGGTAACTCCAAATCAAAAATCTCTCTAAGAAATAACATGTAGTTGTAGGCAACTCTCCACCCACAGCTGTGTCCATCTTTTTGCTCCACTGGCAGACGTCTTTTGAATTCTACTTGATCTTGTTGCTCCGTGGTTGTTCTGACAGCAGATACTAGCCAATATGCAGCATTGTCCAGCATGACATATGAAATATATTAATATGTCATGATCATAAGATACAAAATAAGAAAGTATCAAAAATATTAAGAGAATAATTACCTTGGGGAGTTGTATGATAGCCTTCTATTGAATTCACAAACCATAAATGGTTGAGTTCAAGGTCCCAGAAGATCAGACTCCAATGTGAGCTACACGACCAGAATAAAAATGATTATTGTTTTACACAAACTTGCCAAAGAAATAGTAAAAATAAGGTTAGAGTTGATACTTACGCCTCATGATAAGGCATTAAGATGACTCGCACCCCATCTAAATTCAAAGGGCTTAACCAGGTACAAACATCTTCTATAGTCTTTTGAGGAGAGCTAAGAATAGAAGAAAGGAGAGCATCGAGCATGTAGACACGATGCTGCACTGTACTAGGAAGCTGAGAAATAACTACACTGCACCAAGAAATAAACAAACATTAGCTCATAGAATTGATTTGCATTCTGCACTAGGAAACTGATATATAACTGAACTGTGAATAAATAAACAAATGTTAGCTTATTGAAGTAGCAATAAATAAATAAACGTTACCTGAGAATGGCCAAGATAACATTGTCATTAACCTCTTTTAAAGGATTGGAGAGGATTGAAACCTCCTCTCTACCAAAGCTTAAATACTGAGGTTCTCGTTTCAAAACGATCCTAACTTCAAATGAGCTCTCCATTTTATCCAATGCAGCTAAATTTGATTTTTCAATCAAATTTAGAGGTGGTTGCATTGTTGAAGTAGAAGGGAGTGCCTCCGTATTGACTTCATCCATTTCTTCTCCCTCTATTGCCTGTAAACAAATATGAGAGATTAGCTTCATTATCTTTAAATTTAAATCTTATTTAAAAAATTGTATTTAGTTGAGAAATAGAGAGTTCATACCGCTAAGTATTGTCGTAGTGGCCTTTTTTCATAACCCTACGAGCCATAATTATCAAAGAAGGCATCATCATGTTTGTCTTCATCCACCAACCTCTCTGTGAACGGGTCATGTAAGTCCATCTTTTCATCATCAATAACTGGGACATTATGATCTTCAAGGTAATCATCCATGTCATCAGTGTCCTTGTCGTCTATCTCTTTTTCATAGCCTGTGGTTAGATCTGCTTGAAGCTGGAAATAAGCCATGAAATGCTTATTTTCAATAATATTTGTGGAGTTGCCTTTTCTTAGGAGATCCTCAAATAAATATCCCATCCTGCACAAGGTGACCTCCCAACCTGTCGGCAGCAAATTCTCCATCATGGTAAGCAAGAGACTCCCACTTTTTGCAGGACTTCCATAGTTGTTTTTTTGATAATGTATGGACCTGGGAATATCTTGCTCTTCTAGCATCAATCTCAAATTATTTGAATTCCCTCTTATGTTCTTTTGTAAGGAGTGATCAGGGTTGGGACTCCGCATACACAGAAAGAATGATTCAAGAGTTTGAATCGCTATGCCACATTCTCTCTTGCCTCTCTTTGCTGCATAAACACCACTATAGATCTTCAAATCTGATGAATATGCTCGCTCTAGAGTAACCTGCATGGCTTCTTTGTCTTTTTTATCAACAAATATGACAATGTTGCAAATCGCCACTTTGCTAATGGTGGTATATACTATTCTATCAATGAAGTTATGGATATCATCGCTAGAAACTTCATTGATAAAGAATAGTTGTGGCTTATCCCATGCTGACTCATTCTTGAAGAAGTCATCTTCTGAGACTCCCTTGAAGTTGACAAGCTTTCCAGACTCTGCCGTAACCTCTACATTGAATTGAAAGCTTTGGTGCATATCTGTCGGCATTCTTATCTCACTGATTAATCTTTCCACATATGCAACCACCTGTTGTGGGATCTCTTTTCTCATATAAGAGGTTACTATTTCCGACCCATCTTCATCCTTTTTAATCCACCTGTTTGCCCATAGCTTTACCTTGGGTGTTGACAAAGAAGCTATATGCTTCACCACATTATAGTCAATGTTACAATGAGTAAGTGGAATTTGTTTCTCTGACAGCAAATACTTGATGGCACTATGCACTGCATCACGCCTCACCTGTACATTGATGCATTCTTCCATGTAGTGGTCTTTGTCTTTTTTTCCAAAAAACCATTCTTTCTTTAAAATTTTTTGTGCTGCCATGGATGCATACTTATCAGGTAAGTACTTTACAGGCCTCCACATCCTTGCCGTCAACTCCTTCTTATCCATTACCTTTGACTTGCCAGAGATAAACAAAGGAGCTTCATAGGTCAGATGTCCATGCTCACAAGCAATGCACGTTTCAAGCATCTCATTGATTGAACACTTCAACAGGACGAAATATGATAGAAGTGTAGTCGGCATATCTATCCCTCACCACCTTGAGGCTTGTCATACTTTCTTCCCGCTCTTGAGTTCCCCTAGGCACAACTGCACTCAAAGAAGTATAAAAGTTTGTGAGTGTGTCGGCGTCTGCTTTTGTGACCTTTCGCTTCAAATCAGGATTTGGAGAACCAAATGTTGTCCATATCACCCTTGCCTTCTGTAAGACCTCTGATGTTGAGGATATCTTATGCTTTCCATGGACATTAGGCAGACGTTTGCCCTCTATTTAGGTAGGCTGTAGCCCTTTGCCCACTTCTTCAGCACCTTGCTGCCCTCTATTTAGGCAGCCCTTTGCCCTCTTCTCAAGAGCCTATTTAGGCAGCCCTTTGCCCTCTTCTTCAGTCCCAACTCCCGAGTCCCCTCAGCCCTTCACTCTTCTTCAGTTTGCCCTCTTCTTCAGCACCTTGCTGGCCTCTATTTAGACATCCCTTTGCCCTCTTCTACTTGCTTTGGAAGTGAGTGGTCACCGTACAGTTGCAGCCCGCAGCTTGCCTCTACGCTCTACCTGCTCCAAGTGTCAAGGTAAATGCAATGGCTGCTTTTTTTTCCTGTTTTGCAGCAAGTACTCTCTCTTTAGTTGATGCCATCTAACAGGGCAGCCGATTAAGTCTTTCGGACTCAATCCAATACTTGATCTCATGCTTGAATATACAGATTGTTGCAGGATAATAATGGAATGAGCTTATCTTTACAAATTGTTCTGGAGTGAGTCTTTTGCCCTCCTTTGCTTCCCTTGCGATCTGATTACAAGCATAAGCCCAATGTTGACCATCAATGGGCTGGAATCTGCAATGAAGGAGAAATTCCTTCTTTACTTCCTTTAGCATATTCTCTCCTTGTGCCTCTTCGCCTTGTACATGTGGAATATTTTTTAGAGAGTCTTTAAAGAATTGACTGAAGATTTCCTCGAAATGTGTAGGCCCTGTAAATGTTATTTGATCCAGAAAACTATTTTTGGTTGGACAAAACATTATTAGGCGCAAGACCACATTGCTTGCCACAGGTTTCTTACCATCTCTTAAAGCCTCATATATTTGCATTGCATAGGATATATCAAGGCTTCGGCTATTAGTAAAGAGAGCTGCAGCTTCCACATCTTTGGCATTCACAAACCACGTCCTTTGACCCCAGATATATCCCACATCATCATCTGTAACTGCTTCATTAAGACGCAGATTAAGATTTTTGATTGATGTGAGTTCATCCTGATCATCTTCAGCCTCGGATTCTGAGTCTTCTTCATCTTTCTCTTTTTTTGACTCTTTTTTTGACCGTTTTTAATCCACATTATCTTTCTCTACAGTGGGACGATGTCTTTTCTTACTGCTTGGAACCGTGGCTCTTGCAGTACTAGCCTTTTGCATTTCACGTCGTGGTTTGCTAGCAAGAGCTTCTAGCACAACTGCAGTGGATCGACCTTGATCTTCTTCAATTTTTGCTAATTCCCATGCACTCAAGGCTTGTTTTTCATCATCCTTAGTTACATCCACCATTTCTGGCTCTAGAAGTTTGCGCTCATGTTCTACAGGTTTGTGACAGTGTGCCTGTTCTTCTTGTCCCTGCATCGAAGTCTGAGCTTTTTGATCTCCTTCATGTGAAGATTCTTGCATATGAGGAGCATATTTTGCATCCTGAAAGTATTCAAACATTATCTTTGCATGCATCCCTTTTGCCACCACACTAGGAAATTGCTCCCAAGTATATGAAAGAGTCTCCAATGCCCTTTGCAGCTCTGGAAACTTTGATGGTTGAGGAGGAGGCATCACAAAGGTCTTTGCGTCTCTCCTTGACACAATAAAATGCATACCACCAACTTCAGGATTTGAACTCTTTGTGAAAATATCCACAAAGGTGTCTTTTC
>NC_141621.1:2435816-2545816 GCF_047967505.1 Dipteris shenzhenensis
AAGCCAATAGGAGAGGAGGAGGAAAACCTAATTTTTCTTATATATAGTCTTCCTTCTTCATTCATTCTCCCCTCATTTCAGTCATTGAAGCAAGAAAGCAAGAAAGTAAGGACGAGCAAGAAAGCAAGGAAGGAAGAGCAAGAAAGCAAGAAAGAGCAAACTTACAAACTTTTTCCAGGTACTTATAAATTTTTTTGATTAATTCTTTATCTAGATTTTTTTTTTAAATTTGAAGAGAGAGAAAGAAAGAAAGAGAGAGAGGAACTAGAGAGAGAGAGAGAGAAAGTTTAGAGAGAAGGAGAGAAGCCTTGGGAGCTGCGGCCTCCAGGAGGAAGAGGGAAGTGGAGGGGGATGAGAGGGAGGAGCTAAGGAGGGAGGGAGGAGCCGGGGGGGGGGGGGGGGGTCGAGGGAAGGAGGGGATGGAGGGGCGGGGGGGTCGAGGGAGGGAGGGGATGGAAGGGGGGGGGTCCTGGCGACCACGGCCGCCAGGACGGGAGGGAGGGGAGGGAGGGGGGGGTCGAGGGAGGGAGGAAATGGAGGGGGGGGCGGGGAAGGAGGGGATGGAGGGGGGTCCTGGCGGCCGCGGACGCCAGGGAGGGAGGGAGGGGATGGAGGGGCGAGGGGCGGGGTCGAGGGAGGGAGGGGATGGAGGGGGGGGTCCGGCAGTCACGGCCACTAGGACCCCAGGGAGGGGAGGGAGGGGCAGGGGGGGAGTCGAGGGAGGGAGGGGCGGGGGGGGGTCGAGGGAGGGAGGGGATGGAGGGAGCGAGGGATGGAGGGGGGAGGGGATGGAGGGAGCGAGGGAGGGAGGGGATGGAGGGGGGAGAGGGGGGTCCTGGCAACCGCGACCGCCAGGACGCCAGGGAGGAGAGGGAGGGGAGGGGAGGGAGGGGGGTCGAGGGAGGGAGGGGATGGAGGGGGGGGGAGTCCTGGTGGCCACGGCCACTAAGGAGGGGATGGAGGGGGGGGGGGATGGAGGGAGCGAGGGGATGAGGGAAGGGGGGGTCCTGGCGGCTGCAGTTGCTAGGACGCCAGGGAGGGGAGGGAGGGGCAAGGGGGGGTCAAGGAAGGGAGGAGATGGAGGGGGGGGGCAGTCCTGGTAGCCGCCAGGACGCTAGGGAGGGGAGGGGAGGGAGGGGCAGGGGGGGTCGAGGGAGGGAGGGGATGGAGGGGGGGGGGAGTCCTGGCGGCCGCGGCACCAGGAGGGGATGGAGGGGAGGGAGGGGGCGAGGGGATGGAGGGGGAGGGGATGGAGGGAGCGAGGGAGGGAGGGGATGGAGCGAGGCGGGGGGGTCCTAGCGACCGCAGCCGCCAGGACGCCAAGGAGGGGAGGGAGGGGAGGGGAGGGAGGGGAGGGGCGGGGGGTCGAGGGAGGAAGGGAATGGAGGGGGGGGAGTCCTGGCAGTCGCGGCCGCCAGGGAGGGATGGAGGGAGCGAGGGGATGAGGGAGGGGGGTGTCCTGGCGGCCGCAGCTGCCAGGATGCCAGGGAGGGGAGGGAGGGGCAGGGGGTCCGAGGGAGGGAGGGGATGGAGGGGGGGGATCCTGGCAGCCGCGGCCGCCAGGACGCCAGGGAGGGGAGGGAGGGGAGGGGAGGGAGGGGAGGGAGGGAGGGAGGGGAGGGGAGGGAGGGAGGGGATGGAGGGGGGGGGAGTACTAGCGGCCGCGGTTAGCCAGGGAGGGGATGGAGGGGAGGGGATGGAGGGAGCGAGGGATTGAGGGGGAGGGGGATGGAGGGAGCAAGGGAGGGAGGGGATGGAGGGTGGGCAGGGGTGTCTTGGCGGCCGCGGCCGCCAGGATGCCAGGGAGGGGAGGGAGGGGAGGGGAGGGGCGAGGGGGGTCGAGGGAGGGAGGGGATGGAGGGGGGGGAGTCCTGGCAACCGTGGCTGCCAGGGAGGGGATGGAGGGGGGGGATGGAGGGAGCGAGGGGATGAGGGAGGGGGGGTCTAGGCGGTCGCGGCCACCAAGACACCAGGGAGGGGAGGGAGGGCAGTGGGGGTTGAGGGAGGGAGGGGAAGGGAGGGGGGGTCTGGCGGCCGTAGCCACCAGGACGGGAGGGAGGGGGAGGGAAGGGGGGGTTCGAGGGAGGGAGGGGATTAGGGGGGGTCCTGGCGGCTACGGCCGCCAAGACGGGAGGGAGGGGAGGGAGGGGGCAGGGGGGGCCGAGGAGGGAGGGGATGGAGGGGGGGGGATGGAGGGAGGGAGGGGCGGGGGGGTCGAGGGAGGAGGGGAGGGAGGAGGGGGGAGGGGGGGGATGGAGGGAGGGAGGGGATGAAGGGGGGCGTGGCCGCCAGGATGGGAGGGAGGGGAGGCGAGGGAGAGAGGAGGGGAGGGGAGGGAGAGAGAAGGGAGAGGAGGGGAGGGGAGAGGAGGGAGCGAAAGGAGAGAGAGGGGAGGAGGGAGGGGAGGGAGAGAGAGAGGGAGGGAGGGGAGAGGAGGGAGCCGAAGGAGAGAGAGGGGAGAGGAGGGAGGGGAGGAGAGAGAGAGTGAGGGGAGGGAGAGAGAAAGCGAGAGAGAGAGTGAGGGGGGGAAGGGATGGGAGCGAGAGAGAGAGTGAGGGAAAGAGAAAGCGAGAGAGAGAGTGAGAGGTTAGGAAGGTATGGGACTAGAGAGAGAGAGATATGCGACTAGAGAGGGAGCTCCATCGCATAGAGAGGGAGCTCCATTAGAGAGAGAGAGAGAGCCCACTACATAGAGAAGAGGAGTAGAGGGAGAGAGGTCGAATTCTTACAAGAGCGACAAATAAGATTTGACTTAGGAAAAGAATGAAAGGGACTTATGAGAAGAAAGTATCAAGAAGAATGTTGAACACAAATTTGAATTCTTACAACTAAGAGTAGAACTATCATGAGCTCTTCAACACAAATTTGAATTCTTACAACTAAAAGTAGAACTATCACGAGCAAGAGCGACAAATAAGATTCTTAATCAAATAAGATTTGACTTACTATCACGAGCAAGAGCGACAAATAAGATTTGACTTACTATCACGAGCAAGAGCCGACAAATAAGATTTGACTTACAAGAAGAATGAAAGGGACTTACGAGAAGAAAGTATCAAGAAGAATGTTGAATACAAATTTGAATTCAAAAGGAACATACGAGAAGAAAGTATAAGAAGAATGTTGAACACAAATTTGAATTCAAATTTCCCTCTCTTTTTTAAAAATTCAAATTTATGCATGGGAGGAGTGGGCTAGTTTTCTTATATATACTATTCTTTCCATTCATTCATTCTCATTCTCTCCTCATTTCATTGAAGCAACCAAGAGCTGGAAGAGAAAGGATAAGCGGAGCCTTACTTTTTTCACTTTTTCCAGGTACTTGCATTCTTTTTCATTCGTCTTGTAATTATTTTTCTTTACTTACAATTCTTTTTCAATTAGTTTCTTGTTAAAGTTTTTGAGTTCTATTTCTTAAAATTCGTCTTGTAATTCTTTTTCTTTACTTACATTCTTTTTCAATTAGTTTCTTGTTAAAGTTTTTGAGTTCTATTTGAATTAATTTCTTATTGAAATATGTGTTCTAAAATTTGAAAAGAGAGATAGAGAGAAAGAGAGAGCTAGAGAGAGAGAGAAGAGAGAGAGAGTGTGTGAGAGATAGCACTAGATGAAGAGAGAAAAGAAAGGAGGGAGAGAAAGTAGGAGAGAGAGAGAGAGAGAGAGAGAGAGAGAGAGAGAGAGATTAAGAGAGAGAAGAGGGGCGGAGGGAGAGAGAGAAAGGCTTGGCGGCCGTGGTAGCTAGAGGAGGGGGGTTTTTTAGAAGGCATTACAATTCTTTTTAAATTAGTTTCTTATTTGAGTTTTTGAGTTCTATTTTAATTAGTTTCTTATTTATATTTGAGTTTGTCAATTTGAGAAAATGAGAGAGAATAGGGAGGGAGAGAAAGAGAGAGGAGAGAGGGAAAGAGAGAAATTAAGAGAGAGAAGAGGGGCTCTTAGCGGCCGTGGCCACCAAGGGGAGAGAGAGAATAGAAATGTGAGAGAATGAGAAATGAGAGAGGAGTAGGGAGGGAGAGAAAGAGAGAGAGGAGAGAGGAGAGAGAGAGAGAGAGATCCGAGAGAGAGATCAGAGAGAGAAGAGGTGCTCCTTAAATGAGAGAGAAGAGTAGGGAGGGAAAGAAAGAGAGAGAGGGAGAGAGGGGGAGAGAGACTAAGAGAGAGAAGAGGGTCTCCTGGTGGCCGTGGCTGCTAGAGGGAGAGAGAGAGTAGGGAGAGAGAGGGAGAGAGAGAGAAAGAGAGAGAGGGAGAGAGAGGGAGAGAGAGAGGTTTAAGGGAATGAACGTGGCAAGAAAGAGAGGGAAAGAGAGAAATTAAGAGAGAGAAGAGGGGCTCTTCACGACCGTGGCCGCCAAAGGGAGAGAGAGAATGAGAAATGAGAGAGAAGAGTAGGGGAGGGAGAGAAAGAGAGAGAGGGAGAGAGACAAGAGATTAAGAGAGAGAAGAGAGGCTCCTTAAATGAGAGAGAAGAGTAGGGAGGGAAAGAAAGAGAGAGCTGAGAGAGGGAGAGAGAGAAGAGAGTCTCCTGGCGGCAATGAGAGAGAAGAGTAGGGAGGGAAAGAAAGAGAGAGCTGAGAGAGGGAGAGAGAGATTAAGAGAGAGAAGAGAGTCTCCTGGCAGCCGTGGCTGCTAGAGGGAGGGAGAGAGTAGGGAGGGAGAGGGAGAGAGAGAGAGAGAGAAGAGAGGAGGGAGACTTAGGGAGAGAAACACCTATTTCATTAATTTTGGACTTTTTGTGTTGTTTTTGGACGAAGCCCAAAAATCCTTCCCAAATGAAAACTTTACTTTATGAAAATATCCTTTCCAAATCAAAATTTTACTTTCTAAAAAGTTTCTTCCCAAATCAAAAGTTCACTTTGTGGCACTGTCATATTCACATAAAAATATTGTTTTTTCAATCTATACTTTTGCACCAACATGCAAGAATTTGAAATAATCCTATATTAGAAATTCTAGCTATATCTAAGTTATTTGTTAATTTAATTATTTTTAATATTTTTCCTTGACGTTTTTCCTTCCCAAATCAAAAGTTCACTTTGTGGCTCTATCATATTCACATACAAATATTGTTTTTTCAATCTATACTTTTACACCAACATGCAAGAATTTGAAATAATCATATATTAGAAATTCTAGCTATATCTAAGTTATTTGTTAATTTAATTATTTTAAATATTTTTCCTTGACGTTTTTCATTGACATGATAAATTTATAAATCCATGAAAGGAGACTTAAATATTTCATGAAAATAACATTGTCACTCGGCAATATGCACAAAATTTAACAAAACTTTTAATAAATAGAAAGAAGACATGATGCCATAAGGCCAAAGAGGGATAATAGCAATTGTAGCTAAATTATGTATATGATTACATTGAGAGACGTTGCTCTTAGCTACAGTCTTTATATCCAAAATGATATAGATTGAACATATGTTTACAATTTAAATTGTTGCTCTTAAAGAGCCTCAATTCGTGCCATCTGCATAATTTGACACCCCATTGTCTTATTGCTCAATGTCACGACAGTCCCTTGCCAGTTGCCATCTGCATAATTTGACCTAGGCTTGTCTTGCCAAGCCTTGCCCCTTGGGTGCATTGACTCCCCATTGTCTTATTGCTCAATGCGATAGTCCCTTGCCAGGTGCCATCTGCATTAACTCCCTGTTGTCTTGCCAAGCCTTGACCCTTGGGTGACATCCAGTGCAAAATACAGGTGCCATCTGCATTAACTCCCACAAGTTATCTTGCCAAGCCTTGCCCCTTGGGTGCATTGACTCCCCATTGTCTTATTGCTCAATGTGATAGTCCCTTGCCAGGTGCCATCTGCATTAACTCCCTATTGTCTTGGCAAGCCTTGACCCTTGGGTGACATCCAGTGCATATTTTGACTCTTATTTGACATACGAGGTGATGACTCTGATTATAATTGTCTTGGATTGGCTCCTTGCCTAGTACCCAAATAAAATCCTTCTGAATCAATGGACTTCAATACAAAGCTTTAATCATGGACATTCTTCATTTGCGCTATCTCCTTCTACTTCCTCCATGGCGAGCATCCTTAAAAATTCGTGTATATGCAAAATAGTTTGCTGTGGTATTTTTATTTTTCCTTCTACCTCATATCCCATGTGCTTCTTTGATTTCTTTGCCCTTGAATGCCAAGACACTATGATTGTCTCTGTCGAAACTTGAGAGACTGCTTCATCATTTGGGACCCACTCCTTCATTATACAATTAGTATATAATGTGTTGTTATCCATATTCTCCTTCCTGCCCTTTGGCTCATACCATACCGCTGTAAATGTTGTAGCTCTCCCTTGGTCATCTCTTTGCACATCAACTACTTTTGCAACCCAAAACTTCACATTCTCATATTCATCATCCGATGGCCG
This sequence comes from Dipteris shenzhenensis, assembly GCF_047967505.1. Classification (NCBI taxonomy): domain Eukaryota; kingdom Viridiplantae; phylum Streptophyta; class Polypodiopsida; order Gleicheniales; family Dipteridaceae; genus Dipteris; species Dipteris shenzhenensis. Next base: position 2,442,208 of record NC_141621.1, read on the forward strand.
AACCACAACAAAACAATCAACCTCTATATCTACTTGTGGCATAAACTCTCTCTTCTTCGGTCCACAATATGGACGTGGGAGTAATGATACAAAATCATTTTCAAAGACTGGAGCTGGGCGCAAATCGTTATGAACATTTGGCCAAAACATATTGCATTCTTCCTTGACATCCTTTGAGCCTCGCATTCTCTCAAGGTCCTTTATTAAATTTCGTGTCTTGTTAATTACAGTGGTAGTGTGTTCTCTCCAAGCAGGCTTCGAATCAGGATATCTCTGGAGCATTTCCTCTTTGTATGTAATAAATGCTTTTAATCCATCTATTTCACAATTAGACCTCTCATTAAATTCTTGTATAGGAGCCCATGTTGGATACCTTTCCTTGCTGGGAATTGAAGTTAAGAGACTGTAAGGTTCTTCAGGTTCCCATTTTGTATCATGAGAATACTGTTGCCATTGCATTACGGGTTTTTCATCTTTTAAAAAAAAACGAAAGTAGTGTGGATTGGTATGACCTGTCAATGCATCACCACCCGTTTGTATGAAAGGTAGAATGAAGCTCTTCCAATCATACATTCTTTCGAGCCTCTCACATACTGTACTTTCCTTACGACCACCAACTTGCCTGCCACATCTTCTTACCAAGTCATCTATTGTCTCCACATCCTTGCATTTAAGCTCCCTTGAGACTGTGCTAAAAACTTGATCGATATCCTCATGTGTATGCCCAACATACAAAAATCCACATTCGACCTCATTGAAGATTCGATGAGCAACTAGCATGGAGCAGAAGGCAAACATAAGTACATTCTTATTTTCTCGCCAGCAATTATCAGCTTGTATTCTCAAAGTCGGTGGCAGGCGACCTTTTTCTGCATGTACATTGCGAATTGCCTTCATAATAGATGTTACAACTTGATTGCTATCATGTAGATGCAAGGAATCAATCCATATATCTGCAAAGAACTTAATTCCATGCACTAACACTCCACATAGATGTGTCTTTAGAAAGTGCTTTCCTTGTAATTTAGGTGGAGTGGCAACAAAACGAGGCAATGTTGTTGTATTCTGATCCATGCCATCTACAATAAGACACATGTAGTCATCAGGATGCGAAATAGCTTGCTCCTTCCAAAATGCATATTTTTGTCTGGAATGTCGAATAAGGTCATGATGAGATTTTCGGTTTTTTTTGTATAATTCCCTTTGATTTGGACATGTTGCACTCTCAATCGCTCGCTTTAAATCATCACAGACATTGCACTTTGACATTTTTTGCCTCCTTGGGATTTTAACATATCCAAAGTTCTTCTTCCAAAGAGTATACAAAGTATGAGAAGAAGCTACAGCATCCCCTCTTTGCCTTTGCTTTTCTGCAATAGAGTCAAATACTTCGAGCTTTGTCAAGCCCATTGGAAGGTGCATTTCAGTGATCGCGTCACCGTTAGGGAGTTTGGTAGATATATGGGGTTGAGGCAAAGCATTTTCATGTATGAAGTCTTGTAAAATTGCTGCTGCCCTGACAGTTGAGATTCTTGATTTGGACCTTCCTCTATTACCGTGAATGCTAAATTTGTTGCCGCCCTTTGCCTTGGTGACTAAATCCCAATATGTACCATGGGATAATCCAGTAATATTGCGATATGCCTTATTGCAAATCCTTTTTCCATTTACGAGAGGTTTTACCTTTTGTCTTGAACTTAGCCTTTTATTGCCATTCTGAAGAAAGCAAGAGAGACTTGTGAGAAGGTATTCATTTCTTTCGCTTCCCCTTCTTTGCCACACGTGTCCTCTACATTCCCTGATGTCTGCAAGATCAATGAAGTGCATACATCTTCGCTTGCAACATAGATATCCCAATGCATTTAACATGTTCTCCTCCTTCATTACTCTCTTCCTCTTTGGTTGCTTTTGTGAATCTGCCTGGATTCTCTTTCTCTTCATGCATATGTATGACCGTTTTCGTTCCTCGTACACATTGTTATCTGTATTTATGCACTTCTTCTCCTCACATTTGTTTGTAACCAAGCATCCATGATTGGTCGTTGCATCCTTGTTCATATCACAATCAAAGTTAAATACTGAATAATCCTCTGTTGATCTCATCCTCATTTTTAACATACTCTTAGGACCATTCAATGAATTCAATATTCTACGAGAGTATTGAGAACCTTGAAACTCTTCCACTCCTGAGAGAACATCACTCATTGGGACATCTTGCATGGCTTTCACAAATCCACAACCTTGATTGACACCAGGTTTGTTAATATGCATGAACTCATCCACACTTGACAAGACATCGCTATTGAAACCTTTGCCCTTCTCACTGTGCAAGAATTCATCCACCCCAGATAAGGCTTCGCTTCTAAAATCATTTTGTTTCTTGGAACCAATGAACTCATCCACTCCAGATAAGATGTCACTTCTATAATTGAGTATATTGAAATCATCCACATTTGAAGTGATAGAGCCTGGCACATGGGCACGCTTTTTAGGTCCTTTGATATTGTAGTATGCGTTGTCTTTATCATTGAAAACCACGTGCCTCTTTCTCATGTTTAAAAATTGCATGCTCCATCTCATATTCTTGCCTACCTCATAGTAGGGATCACATAAGGATGTTATGTTATCAACCATACCATCATCAGTGACTTTTAGAATCCTCATCTGCGCAAATGACCATTGCTCCACTTGTTCAAATCCCAATACTTCACCTTCTGCTACAATCTTATTTGCAAATGATCTCATTTGTAGAATGTCCCCTATAGTAAAATCCAAGGTGGTGCACTTTGTATTCTTGATAATGTCTGTTGCATAAGTCTCATCTTTGTCCCATGCTATAAATGATTTGTTGGATGTATTGTAGGGCATAACATCTCCAAGTGTTTCCATATCTCCACATTTATACTTTAGCTCAACATGTGCGCTAAGAATCTTTGATACAGTAACTGCTACCTTATCTTCGCCAAGTCTTCGAAAGTGGCAAAGAGAATTGGGATCACTATCATGGATTGTAGCAAATGCAACTACTTCTCTTTTGCTACATAAAATCACATCCATCCCTGGAACAAAATCTATAGCCATCTCCTTTGTGAGAGTCCTTCGCAAGCAAGCTGCAGTGGCAACAATTACATAAATATTAGTCTCTTTTTAATAATCTACTTATTTATTATAATTTTTAATTAGTACTTAATTTATTAGTGGGAGAAGTTATGCGATCAAATACTCATCAGATGGACATGCCAAGTTATCCTTTGCATGGTCAATCTAGCATTAAATACTATTTTTGCTCTAGTGTCATGCACATCCGTAAAAAAACATGAGCCTACTAGGTACGTTATCCTATCCAATCAAACACTAATGGGATGCGGGTGCCACTTTGCATGTAAGTCAATTCCACCTAGTTGAGGTGTACAAAAAGTGTTGTGCCCATCGGATATGCTTTGCATGGTCCATCGAGCATTAAATACTATTTTTGCTCCTATCATGCACATCCATAAAAAAAACACGCTGCTAGGTGTGTTATCCGATTAAGTACTTATGCGATGGGAATGCCACTTTGCATGTAAGTCAATTCCACCTAGTTGAAGGTGTGTGCAAAGTATTGTGCCCATCCAATATGCTTTGCATTGTCGATCAAGCATAACACACTATTTCTGCCTTACTGTCATGCACAACCATATAAAAACATGGCCATAGGTGTGTTATTCAAATAAGTACTTATCAGATGGGGGCTCCACTTTGCACGCAAGTCCGGTTTAACTACATTGAGGTGCATGCAAAGTATTGTCACCATCGGATATGATTTGCATGGTCGATCACGCATTATACACCATTTTTTCCCTAATGATATGCACATTCGCACAAAAACACGCCATTAGGTGTGTTATCTGACCAAGTACTTATCGGATGGGTGTGCCTCATTGAGAACATTTCAATACCACCTAGGTTGAGGCGTAAAAAAAGTTTTGTGCCCATTGGATATCCTTTGCATGGTCGATCGAGCATTAAATACAATTTTTGCCTTAGTGCCATGCACATTCGTCAAAAAACGCAGTCCTAGATGTGTTATTCAGACTAGTACTTATCGGATGGGGGCTCCAGTTTGCACGCAAGTCTGTTTCAACTAGGTTGAGGTGTGTGCAAAGTATTGTCACCATCAGATATGATTTGCATGGTCGATCACGCATTATACACCGTTTTTCCCTAGTGGTATGCACATCCGCAAAAAAACACGCCCTTAGGTATGTTATCTGACCAAGTACTTATCGGATGGGTGTACCTCTTTGACAACATTTTAATACCACCTAGGTTGAGGTATAAGAAAAGTATTATGCCCATCGGATATGCTTTGCATGGTCGATCGAGCATTAAATACCATTTTTGCCTTAGTGCCATGCACATTCGTAAAAAAACACGCTGCTAGGTGTGTTATCCGATCAAGAACTTATGCAATGGGAATGCCACTTTGCATGTGAGTCAATTACACCTAGTTGAATATGTGTGCAAATTATCGTGGCCATCCGATATGATTTGCATGGCTGATTGAGCATTAAATACCATTTTTGCCTTAGTGCCATGCACATCCGTAAAAAAACACGCTGCTAGGTGTGTTATCTGATCAAGCACTTATGCGATGGGCGTGCCACTTTGCATGTAAGTCAATTACACCTAGTTGAAGGTGTGTGCAAAGTATTGTGTTCATCGGATATGCTTTGTATTGTCGATCGAGCATAACACATCGTTTCTGCCTTAGTGTCATGCACAACCATATAAAAATACGGCCATAGGTGTGATATTCAAATAAGTACTTATCAGATGGGGGATCCACTTTGCACGCAAGTTCGTTTCAACTACGTTGAGGTGCATGCAACGTATTGTCACCATCGAATATGATTTGCATGGTCGATCACGCATTATACACTATTTTTTTCCTAATGATATGCACATCCGTAAAAAAACACGCCATTAGGTGCGTTATTTGACCAAGTACTTATCGGATGGGTGTGCCTCATTGAGAACATTTCAATACCACCTAGGTTGAGGCGTACGAAAAGTTTTGTGCCCATCGGATATCCTTTGCATGGTCTATCGAGCATTAAATACTATTTTTACTCTAGTGTCATGCACATCCGTCAAAAAACACGTTTCTAGGTATGTTATAGGATCAAGCACTTATGGGATGGGCATGCCACTTTGCATGTAAGTCGATTCTAGCTAGTTGAAGGTGTGTGCAAAGTATCGTGCCCATCGGATATGCTTTGCATGGTCGATCGAGCATTAAATACCATTTTTGCCTTAGTGCCATGCACATCCGTAAAAAAACACGCTGCTAGGTGTGTTATCTGATCAAGCACTTATGCGATGGGCGTGCCACTTTGCATGTAAGTCAATTACACCTAGTTGAAGGTGTGTGCAAAGTATTGTATTCATCGGATATGCTTTGCATTGTCGATCAAGCATAACACACCGTTTTTGCCTTAGTGTCATGCACAACCATATAAAAACACGGCCATAGGTGTGTTATTCAAATAAGTACTTATCAGATGGGGGCTCCACTTTGCACGCAAGTCCGTTTTAACTACATTGAGGTGCGTGCAAAGTATTGTCACCATCGGATATGATTTGCATGGTTGATCACGCATTATACACCATTTTTTTCCTAATGATATGCACATCCGCAAAAATACACGCCATTAGGTGTGTTATCTGACCAAGTACTTATCGAATGGGTGTGCCTCATTGAGAACATTTCAATACCACCTAGGTTAAGGCGTAAGAAACGTTTTGTGTCCATCGGATATGCTTTGCATGGTCGATCGAGCATTAAATACTATTTTTGCTCTAGTGTCATGCACATCCGTCAAAAAACACGTTGCTAGGTATGTAATCCAATCAAGCACTTATGGGATGCGCGTGCCGCTTTGCATATAAGTCTATTCCACCTAGTTGAAGGTGTGTGCAAAGTATCGTGCCCATCGGATATGCTTTGCATGGTGGATCGAGCATTAAATACCATTTTTGCCTTAGTGCCATGCACATCCGTAAAAAAACACGCTACTAGGTGTGTTATCTGACCAATTACATATCGGATGGGTGTGCCTCATTGCGAACATTTCAATACCACCTAGGTTGAGGCATACGAAAAGTTTTGTGCCCATCGGATATGCTTTGCATGGTCGATCGAGCATTAAATACTATTTTTGCTCTAGTGTCATGCACACCCGTCAAAAAACACGCTTCTAGGTATGTTATCCGATCAAGAACTTATGGGATGGGCGTGCCACTTTGCATGTAAGTCGATTCCACCTAGTTGAAGGTGTGTGCAAAGTATTGTGCCCATCGGATATGCTTTGCATTGTCGATCAAGCATAAAACACCGTTTTTATCTTAGTGTCATGCACATTCGTAAAAAAACGCAGTCCTAGATGTGTTATTCAAACTAGTACTTATCGGATAAGGGCTCCAATTTGCATGCAAGTCCGTTTCCACTAGGTTGAGGTGTGTGCAAAGTATTGTCACCATCGGATATGATTTGCATGGTTGATCACGCATTATACACCATTTTTTTCCTAGTGGTATGCACATCCGCAAAAAAACACGCCCTTAGGTATGTTATCTGACCAAGTACTTATCGGATGGGTGTGCCTCTTTGACAAAATTTTAATACCACCTAGGTTGAGGTATGAGAAAAGTATTATGCCCATCGGATATGCTTTGCATGGTCGATCGAGCAATAAATACCATTTTTGCCTTAGTGCCATGCACATCCGTAAAAAAACACGCTCCTAGGTGTGTTATCCGAACAAGCACTTATGCGATGGGAATGCCACTTTGCATGTAAGTCAATTCCACCTAGTTGAAAGTGTGTGAAAAGTATTGTGCCCATCAGATATCCTTTGCATGGTCAATCGAGTATTAAATACTATTTTTACTCTAGTGTCATGCACTTCCGTCAAAAAACACGCTGCTAGGTATGTTATCCAATCAAGCACTTATGGGATGGGTGTGCCACTTTGCATGTAAGTCGATTCCACCTAGTTGAAGGTGTGTGCAAAGTATTGTGCCCATCGGATATGCTTTGCATTGTCGATCAAGCATAAGACACCGTTTTTGCCTTGGTGTCATGCACAACCATGAAAAAACACGGTCCTAGGTGTATTATTCAAACTAGTACTTATCGGATAAGGGCTCCAATTTGCATGCAAGTCCGTTTCCACTAGGTTGAGGTGTAAAGTATTGTCACCATCGGATATGATTTGCATGGTTGATCACGCATTATACACTGTTTTTTCCCTAGTGGTATGCACATCCGCAAAAAAACACGCCCTTAGGTATGTTATCTGACCAAGTGCTTATCGGATGGGTGTGCCTCTTTGACAACATTTTAATACGACCTAAGTTGAAGTATAGGAAAAGTATTTTACCCATTGGATATGCTTTGCATGGTCGATCGAGCATTAAATACCATTTTTGCCTTAGTGCCATGCACATCCGTAAAAAAACACGCTGCTAGGTGTGTTATCCGATCAAGCACTTATGCGATGGGAATGCCACTTTGCATGTAAGTCAATTCCACCTAGTTGAAGGATCGTGCCAATCGCGGATATGCTTTGCATGGTCGATCGAGCATTAAATACCATTTTTGCCTTAGTGCCATGCACATCCGTTAAAAAACACACTTCTACGTTTGTTATCTGATCAAGCACTTATGCGATGGGCGTGCCACTTTTCATGTAAGTCAATTCCACCTATTTGAAGGTGTGTGCAAAGTATTGTGCCCATCGGATATGCTTTGCATGGTCGATCGACCATTAAATACTATTTTTGCTCTAGTTTCATGCACATCCGTAAAAAAACACGCTGATAGGTATGTTATCCAATCAAGCACTTACGGGATGGGCGTGCCACTTTGCATGTAAGTCAATTCCACCTAGTTAAAGGTATGTGCAAAGTATTGTGCCCATCGGATATGCTTTGCATGGTTGATCGAGCATTAAATACCATTTTTGCCTTAGTGCCATGCACATCCGTAAAAAAATACGATGCTAGGTGTGTTATCTGATCAAGCACTTATGCGATGGGCGTGCCACTTTGCATGTAAGTTAATTCCACCTAGTTGAAGGTGTGTGCAAAGTATTGTGCCCATCGGATATGCTTTGCATTGTCGATCAAGCATAACACACTGTTTTTGCCTTAGTGTCATGCACAACCATATAAAAACACGGCCATAGGTGTGTTATTCAAATAAATACTTATCAGATGGGGCCTCCACTTTGCACGCAAGTCCGTTTTAACTACGTTGAGGTGCGTGCAAAGTATTGTCACCATCAGATATGATTTGCATGGTCGATCACGCATTATACATCATTTTTTTCCTAATGACATGCACATTCACAAAAAAACACGCCATTAGGTGTGTTATCTGACCAAGTACTTATCGGATGGGTGTGCCTCATTGAGAACATTTCAATACCACCTAGGTTGAGGCGTACGAAAAGTTTTGTGCCCATCGGATATCCTTTGCATGGTCTATCGAGCATTAAATTCTATTTTTACTCTAGTGTCATGCACATCCGTCAAAAAACACGTTTCTAGGTATGTTATAGGATCAAGCACTTATGGGACGGGCATGCCACTTTGCATGTAAGTCGATTCTACCTAGTTGAAGGTGTGTGCAAAGTATTGTGCCCATCGGATATGATTTGCATTGTCGATCAAGCATAAAACACCGTTTTTATCTTAGTGTCATGCACATTCGTAAAAAAACGCAGTCCTAGATGTGTTATTCAAACTAGTACTTATCGGATGGGGGCTTTAGTTTGCACGCAAGTCCGTTTCAACTAGTTTGAGGTGTGTGCAAAGTATTGTCACCTTCGGATATGATTTGCATGGTTGATCAAGCATAACACACCGTTTTTGCCTTAGTGTCATGCACAATCATATAAAAACACGGCCATAGGTGTGTTATTCAAATAAGTACTTATCAGATGGGGGCTCCACTTTGAACGCAAGTCCGTTTTAAGTACATTGAGATGCGTGCAAAGTATTGTCACCATCGGATATGATTTGCATGGTCGATCACGCATTATACACCATTTTTTCCCTAGTGGTATGCACATCCGCAAAAAAACACGCCCTTGGGTATGTTATCTGACCAAGTACTTATCGGATGGATGTGCCTCTTTGACAACATTTTAATAACAATTAGGTTGAGGTATAGGAAAAGTATTATGCCCATCGGATATGCTTTGCATGGTCGATCGAGCATTAAATACCATTTTTGCCTTAGTGCCATGCACATCCGTAAAAAAACACGCTGCTAGGTGTGTTATCCGATCAAGCACTTATGCGATGGGAATGCCACTTTGCATGTAAGTCAATTCCACCTAGTTGAAGGTGTGTGCAAAGTATCGTGCCCATCGGATATGCTTTGCATGGTCGATCAAGCATTAAATTCCATTTTTGCCTTAGTGCCATGCACATTCGTAAAAAAACACACTGCTAGGTGTGTTATCTGATCAAGCACTTATGCGATGGGCGTGCCACTTTGCATGTAAGTCAATTACACCTAGTTGAAGGTGTGTGCAAAGTATCGTGCCCATCGGATATGCTTTGCATTGTCGATCAAGCATAACACACCGTTTTTGCCTTAGTGTCATGCACAACCATATAAAAACACGGCCATAGGTGTGTTATTCAAATAAATATTTATCATATGGGGGCTCCACTTTGCACGCAAGTCCGTTTTAACTACGTTGAGGTGCGTGCAAAGTATTGTCACCATCGGATATGATTTGCATGGTCGATCACGCATTATACATCATTTTTTTCCTAATGACATGCACATTCACAAAAAAACACGCCATTAGGTGTGTTATCTGACCAAGTACTTATCGGATGGGTGTGCCTCATTGAGAACATTTCAATACCACCTAGGTTGAGGCGTACGAAAAGTTTTGTGCCCATCGGATATCCTTTGCATGGTCTATCGAGCATTAAATACTATTTTTACTCTAGTGTCATGCACATCCGTCAAAAAACACGTTTCTAGGTATGTTATAGGATCAAGCACTTATGGGATGGGCATGCCACTTTGCATGTAAGTCGATTCTACCTAGTTGAAGGTGTGTGCAAAGTATTGTGCCCATCGGATATGCTTTGCATTGTCGATCAAGCATAAAACACCATTATTGCCTTAGTGTCATGCATAATCGTCAAAAAACACGATCGTAGGTGTATTTTTCGAACAAGTACTTATCGGATGGGGATGCCACTTTGCACACAAGTCAATACTGCCTAGGTTGAGGAACGTGTAAAGTCTTGTGTCCATTGGATATGCTTTGCATAGTCTGTCTCACATGATACACCATTTTGTTCCTAGTGTTATGCACAATCGTCATAAAATACATAGGAGGTGTGTTATCCGAACAAGTACTTATGAGATGGGTGCACCACTTTGAATGCAAGTCAATAAGACCTAGGTTGAGGAGTGTACAAAGTTTTATGCCCATTGGAGAAATGTAGATGCGATAATATTAGAAAATTCTCGGTATATGTATATGTGTGTGTGTGTGTGGCAAACAATTTTGGCACAAAGTAAACACCTAGTGCACAAATTATGCACTTCATACCTTGAGTAAATAAGCTTGTTGATGAGGATAAATATACCCTTGAATAAAAGCACAGTTGTTGTATGACCACAATAGGATCGCTTTGACACCTGTGATTTTGCCCATATGTAAGTTTACAAATAGTATAAAAAATCATGTAATAATATATTAATAGTTTGCAAATGTGTATAGCAAGTGAGTAATGGGAAGTGGAAGTGGGAATGAGGAGGGAGGAGTGGAATAGGATAGGGAAGTAATAAGGGTGTATGATAATTAGTATAAAAAATAGTATAATAATATATTAATAGTTTTTAAATGGCAAGTGAGTAATGGGAAGTGGAAGTGAGAGTGGGGAGGGAAGAATGGAATGGGAGAGGGGAAAGTAATAGGGGAGTAGGCTAATAAGGGAGTGAAATGAGTAAGGAAGTTAATAGGGGATGAAAAAGAGAAGGGTGAGATGGGGAAATATGGGATTTTGAAAAATGGGACGTGGTGGAAATGTGGGATGGGAGTGGTGGCAATGGGGAGGAAGAAGAAATGGATGGATGGGAGGAGGGCTAATGGATGAGGGATGGGGGTTCAATAGGAGAGGGGGAGTAATGGGAGCCAATGGGAGAGGAGATAAATGAAAAGCCAATAGGAGAGAGGGGAGAATGGAAAGCCAATAGGAGAGGAGGAGGAAAACCTAATTTTTCTTATATATAGTCTTCCTTCATTCATTCTTTCTCCCCTCATTTCATTCAAGCAAGAAAGCAAGGACGATCAAGAGAGCAAGGAAGGAAGAGCAAGAAAGCAAGAAAGAGCAAACTTACAAACTGTTTCCAGGTACTTGCAAACTTTTTTTTCTAGTTTCTTTTTTAAAATTTGAAGAGAGAGAAATTAGAGAGAGAAAGGTTTAGGGGAGGGGAGGGAGGAGGAAGGGAGGGGAGGAAGAGGGTGGGACGGGAGGGAGGAGGAAGGGAGGGGAAGAAGGGGCGAAGAGGGAGGTGGGTGTGAGGGTGGGAGGGGAGGCTGGCGCGGCGGGTGGGAGGGAAGCGGGTGGGTGCAGAGGGGAGGCTGGCAGGAGGAGGGGGGAGCGGCTGAGAGGGGGAGGGGGGGGCGCAGCGAGAGGAGGGGGGAGCGGCTGAGAGGGGGAGGGAGGGGACCACGGCTGAGGGGGGGAGGGGGGGGGAGGGTGAAGAGGGGGGGCTGGCGGCCGCGGCCGCCAGCCAAGGAGGGTGAGGGAGCGGCTGAAGGGGGGGAGGAGGGAGGGGGGTAGGAGGGAGGAGGGGGAGGGGGGGGGCGCGGTGAAGAGGGGGGGCTGGCGACCGCGGCCGCCAGCCCGGGAGGGTGGGGGAGCGGCTGAGGGGGGGAAGGGGGGGTGGGGGAGGAGTTGCGAAAGGGGGGGGGCGGGTGAAGAGGGGGGGAGAGGGGGAGGGAGAGGGGCGCGGCTGAGGGGGGGAGGGGGGGGGGGGGCTGGCGGCCGCGGCCGCCAGCCCGGGAGGGTGGGGGAGCGGCTGAGGGGGGGAAGGGGGGGTGGGGGAGGGGTTGCGAAAGGGGGGAGGGGGCGGGTGAAGAGGAGGGGGGGGGGGGCGGGGGGGAGGGGTGGGGGGTGGGTGAGAAGGGGGGGGGGGCTGGCGGCCGCGGCCGCCAGCCCAGGGAGAGAGGAGAGGGGGGGGGGGGCTGGGTGAGAGGAGGGGGGAGAGAGGAGAGGGGGGGGGGGGCTGGCGGCCGCGGCCGCCAGCCAGGGAGAGAGGAGGGGGGGGGGGGGGCTGGGTGAGAGGAGAGGGGGGGGGTGGGGGGTGGGTGAGAAGGGGGGGGGGGGGCTGGCGGCCGCGGCCGCCAGCCCAGGGAGAGAGGAGAGGGGGGGGGGGGGGGCTGGGTGAGAGGAGGGGGGAGAGAGGAGAGGGGGGGGGGGCTGGCGGCCGCGGCCGCCAGCCAGGGAGAGAGGAGAGGGGGGGGGGGCTGGGAGAGAGGAGAGGGGGGGGGGGGCTGGCGGCCGCGGCCGCCAGCCAGGGAGCGGGATGGGTGGGGAGGGGTGGGGGGTGGGTGAGAAGGGGGGGGGGGGCTGGCGGCCGCGGCTGCCAGCCCAGGGAGAGAGGAGAGGGGGGGGGCTGGGTGAGAGGAGGGGGGAGAGAGGAGAGGGGGGGGGGGCTGGCGGCCGCGGCCGCCAGCCAGGGAGAGAGGAGAGGGGGGGGGTGGGGGGTGGGTGAGAAGGGGGGGGGGCTGGCGGCCGTGGCCGCCAGCCCAGGGAGAGAGGAGGGGGGGGGGGGGGCTGGGTGAGAGGAGGGGGGAGAGAGGAGAGGGGGGGGGGGCTGGCGGCCACGGCCGCCAAGGGAGAGAGGAGAGGGGGGGGGGGGGTTGGGAGAGAGAAGAGGGGGGGGGGCTGGCGGCCGCGGCCGCCAGCCAGGGAGCGGGATGGGTGGGGAGGGGTGGGGGGTGGGTGAGAAGGGGGGGGGGGCTGGCGGCCGCGGCCGCCAGCCCAGGGAGAGAGGAGAGGGGGGGGGGGCTGGGTGAGAGGAGGGGGGAGAGAGGAGAGGGGGGGGGGCTGGCGGCCGCGGCCGCCAGCCAGGGAGCGGGATGGGTGGGTTGGGAAGAGGGGGGGAGGGTGAAGAGGGGGAGGGGCTGGGTCAGAGGAGGGGGAGGGGCTGGCGGCCGCGGCCGCCAGCCCAGGGAGAGGGGGGGGGCTGGGTGAGAGGAGGGGGGAGAGAGGAGAGGGGGGGGGGGGCTGGCGGCCGCGGCCGCCAGCTGGGAGGGTGAAGGGGGGGGATGGGTGGGTTGCGAAGGGGGGGGGGTGGGTGAGAGGAGGGGGGGGGGCTGGCAGCCGTGGCCGCCAGCCCAGGGAGTGAGGAGAGGGGGCGGTTGGCGGCCAGCCCCAGGGAGGGCGGAGGGGGAGCTGGGTGAGAGGAGGGGGGGGTCGCCAAGGAAGGAGGGAGGGGGGGCCAAAGGGAGAGTGGGGAAGAGGGTGGAAAGGTTGGGGGGGTCGCCAAGGGGGGTGGGGAAAATTTAGGAAGGTTAAAAGGGGTAGGGGGAAAAAGGGGTAGGGGAGGAAGAGGTTAGGCGACGGGAGAGGGGAAGGGTAGCAAGAGGGGAGAGGGATTTTGGGGAAGGAGGGAGAGCGGAGGGAAGGGAGGAGTTTTGGCGGCGGAGGAAGGGGAGGGGAGGGAAGGAGGTTGGAGGAGAGGATTGGGTCGAGGGATGGATGGAGGGAAGGAGAGGAGAGAGAGGAGAGAGAGAGAAGGAGAGAGAGAGATGGGAGAGGAGGATTTGACTTACTATCACGAGCAAGAACGAAAAATAAGATTTGACTTACGAGAAGAATGAAAAGGACGTACGAGAATGAAAAGGACTTACATGAAAAGGACTTACGAGAATGAAAAGGACTTACAAGAATCGAGAAGAATGTTGAAGAAAGTATCAAGAAGAATGTTGAACATAAATTTGAATTCAAAAGGAACGTATAAGAAGAAAGTATAAGAAGAATGTTGAACACAAATTTGAATTCAAATTTATAATGAATTCAAATTTCCCTCTCTTTTTTGAAAATTCAAATTTATGTGTAGGAGTGGACTAGTTTTAACTCTCTCCTCGTTTCATTGAAGCAACCAAGAGCGGAAGAGAAAGGATAAGCCGAGCCTTACTTTAAGCCGAGCCTTACTTTTTTCACTTTTTCCAGGTACTTGCATTCTTTTTTATTCGTCTTGTAATTCTATTTCTTTACTTACAATTCTTTTCAATTAGTTTCTTGTTAAGGTTTTTGAGTTCTATTTCTTAAAATTCGTATTGTAATTCTTTTTCTTTACTTATAATTCTTTTTCAATTAGTTTATTCTTAAAGTTTTTGAGGAGGGTGGTCTTTTAGAAGGCATTACAATTCTTTTTAAATTAGTTTCTTATTTGAGTTTTTGAGTTCTATTTTAATTAGTTTTTTATTTATATTCGAGTTTGTAAATTTGAGAAATGGGAGAATAGGGATTAGTTTCTTATTTGAGTTTTTGAGTTCTATTTTAATTAGTTTTTTATTTATATTCGAGTTTGTAAATTTGAGAAATGGGAGAATAGGGAGGGAGGGAAAGAAAGAAATTAAGAGAGAGAAGAGGGGCTCCTTAAGAGAGGGAGAGAGAGAGAGAGAGATTCACACAGAGAATAGGGGCTCCTTAAATGAGAGAGAAGAGTAGGGAGGGAAAGAAAGAGAGAGGAGAGAGGCGGAGAGAGATTAAGAGAGAGAAGCTGGTAAGGAGTGAGGAGAGAGGGGGAGAGAGATTAAGAGAGAGAAGCGGGTCTCTTGGGGGCCGTGGCTACTTGAGGGAGGGAGAGAGTAGGGAGAGAGAGGGAGAGAGAAAGAGAGAGAGGGAGAGAGAGAAAGAGAGAGAGGGAGAGAGAGAGAAAGTTTATAGGAATGAAACGTGGCGAGAGGAGAGAGGAAAAGAGAGAGAGAGAGAGAAGAGAAGAGGGAGACTTAGGGAGAGAGAGGGAGAGAGAGAGAGAGAGAGAGAGAGAGGAATGAAACTTCTGTGCTAGAGGGAGAGAGAGGGAGAGAGAGAATAAGTGGGATGAGGATAGAGAGAAAAATACTTAAGAGTTGTCAAAGAGAGAGAGAGAGAGATTAAGAGAGAGAATGAGGTGTCTTGACTATGACTACAAGGAGATTTAGGAGGAGAGAGAGAGAGAGAGAGAAAGTAAAGAGAGTTTTATATATTTACATCTTTTATATTATATTTTTAAATGAGAGAGAAGAGTAGGGAGAGAAAGAAAGAGAGAGGAGAGAGAGGGAGAGAGATTAAGAGAGAGAAGCCGGTCTCTTGGGGACCTTGGCTTCTCTTGGGGACCGTGGCTCCTTGAGGGAGGGAGAGAGTAGGGAGAGAGAGGGAGAGAGAGAGAAAGAGAGAGAGGGAGAGAGAAAGAGAGAGAGGGAGAGAGAGGGAGAGAGAGAGAGGAATGAAAAATACTTAAGAGTTATAGAGAGAGAGAGAGAGATTAAGAGAGAGAATGAGGTGTCTTGACTATGGCTGCAAAGAGATTTAGGAGGAGAGAGAGAGAGAGAGAGAGAGAGAGAGAGAAAGTAAAGAGAGTTTTATATATTTACATACTTTATATTATACTTTTAAAAAATTATAAAAGAGTGAATTTATGGTTTATTTTGAAAGTGAGATAATGTTTTTATATATATTCATCTTTTAAATTGAAAAATGTTAACTTTTCTTTAGATACTTGTTCTTTATTTATATCACATGCAGGTTTAGCCTCTACATCACAACCCCTTCTTTTGCATATTTAAGCCTCTTAAACCCCAGCACATTAAAATGAACACAGAAAAAGAAATTATTTATTGCTTTTCTTCGCTTCGACGGTTGGTTTAGCATAGTTTAGCATAGATTAGATTGCCTTAGAGGAGAGACAATTCTCCAAGTTGCCAATCGAAGCCATGCTCAAATTTTTCTAACTAGTTCCTATTCGTTGTCAGTCCCTTCGCTCACATGCGGTTTAACACTCATAACATGCTATTAAATAAGACCTTTTACCATTTACCATTTACCAAGAAGTTTATCAGTGGGCAGATTGCATGAGCAAATATCAGTGGACAGATTGCATGAGCAGATATCAGTGGATAGATTGCATATATCAGTGGACAGATTACATGTCATGGGACATATTGGAGCTTGATGATTATTGGTTATTTTTATTGCATTTGTATAAATATTTAAGCTCATTTATTGTCATAAAAATCCTTGTAAAGCCTTTTATGCTATTTTTTACATTTATTGTCATATGAAGCGCCTTGTAATAAACCCGACCATCCCGACCATTCACTAATTAACGAGTATCAGTGGGATGCATAAGTGGATATCATGTGGGCTGCATAAGTGGATATCAGTGGAACAGTTTTTAGTGGATAGATTGCAACAGTTGGGTATCAGTGCTCAGATATCAATGGATGGACAGATTACATGAATCTTCACGAAGATTGAAGCTTTATCACTAGACGACATTTTATATTACTTGTAAAGCTTTATTGGCTAATTCTTTTACATTTGTACAAACATTTAAGCCTTGTAAAGCCTTTTAGGCTATTTCCCACATTTATTGCCATATGAAGCCTTGTAAAGCCTTTTGGGCTATTTTCCACATTTATTGTATCAAGGGTTGTATATTGTACTTTACTTGTATGTATCTAAATTCTTCATTATCTTTTCTTGTAGGATTATGGAGCAATCAGCTAATGTGATGGCTATGCTAGATGACTCTGAGATCAGAGAATGGGTTTCTGATGTCACTTTGAATTTCAAAGGAAAGGAATATAGCCCCAATGGCTTTGGTAGGTGGACTCGATATCACATGGGTAGAAGAGCCTGGTTTCTTCATCAAAAGGAAAAGAGACTCTTTCTACTTATGTCAAAAAGGGAGTTCAATGGTGTTGAAGATCCATGGGATGCTACTTTCTTCAAAAAAGATATGACTTCAAGCCTTGTAGTAGGCATAATAATTCAGCGAAAAGACACCTTTGTGGATATTTTAACAAAGAGTTCAGATCCTGAAGTTGGCGGTATGCATTTTATTGTGTCAAGGAGAGACGCAAAGACCTTTGTGATGCCTCCTCCTCAACCATCAAAGTTTCCAGAGTTGCAAAGGGCATTGGAGACTCTTTCATATACTTGGGAGCAATTTCCTAGTGTGGTGGCAAAAAGGATGCATGCAAAGATAATGCTTGAATACTTTCAGGATGCAGAATATGCTCTCCATATGCAAGAATCATCACATGAAGGAGATCAAAAAGCTCAGACTTCAATGCAGGGACAAGAAGAACAGGCACACTGTCACAAACCTGTAGAAGATGAGCGCAAACTTGTAGAGCCAGAAATGGTGAATGTAACTAAGGATGATGAAAAACAAGCCTTGAGTGCACGGGAATTAGCAAAAATTGAAGAAGATCAAGGTCGATCCACTGCAGTTATGCTAGAAGCTCTTGCTAGCAAGCCACGACGTGAAATGCAAAAGGCTAGTACTGCAAGAGCCACGGTTCCAAGCAGTAAGAAAAGACATCGTCCCACTGTAGAGAAAGATAATGTGGATGAAAAACGGTCAAAAAAAGAGAAAGATGAAGAAGACTCAGAATCCGAGGCTGAAGATGATCAAGATGAACTCACATCAATTAAAAATCTTAATCTGCGTCTTAATGAAGCAGTTACAGATGATGATGTGGGATATATCTGGGGTCAAAGGACGTGGTTTGTGAATGCCAAAGATGTGGAAGCTGCAGCTCTGTTTACTAATAGCCGAAGCCTTGATATATCCTATGCAATGCAAATATACGAGGCTTTGAGAGATGGCAAGAAACCTGTGGCAAGTAATGTGGTCTTGCGCCCAATAATGTTTTGTCCAACCAAAAATAGTTTTCTGGATCAAATAACATTTACAGGGCCTACACATTTCGAGGAGATCTTCAGTCAATTCTTTAAAAACACTCTAAAAATATTCCACATGAACGAGGCGAAGAGGCACAAGGAGAGAATATGCTAAAGGAAGTCAAGAAGGAATTTCTCCTTCATTGCAGATTCCAGCCCATTGATGGTCAACATTGGGCTTATGCTTGTAATCAGATCGCAAGGGAAGCAAAGGAGGGCAAAAGACTCACTCCAGAACAATTTGTAAAGATAAGCTCATTCCATTATTATCCTGCAACGATCTGTATATTCAAGCATGAGATTAAGTATTTGATTGAGTCCGAAAGACTTAATCATTATGTCCATGGAAAGCGTAAGATATCCTCAACATCAGAGGTCTTACAGAAGGCAAGGGTGATATGGACAACATTTGGTTCCCCAAATCCTGATTTGAAGCGAAAGGTCACAAAAGCAGACGCCGACACACTCACAAACTTTTATACTTCTTTGAGTGCAGTTGTGCCTAGGGGAACCCAAGAGCGGGAAGAAAGTATGACAAGCCTCAAGGTGGTGAGGGACAGATATGCCGACTATACTTCTATCATCTTTCGTCCTGTTGAAGTGTTCAATGAGATGCTTGAAACGTGCATTGCTTGTGAGCGTGGACAGCTGACCTATGAAGCTCCTTTGTTTATCTCCGGCAAGTCAAAGGTAATGGATAAGAAGGAGTTGACGGCAAGGATGTGGAGGCCTGTAAAGTACTTACCTGATAAGTATGCATCCATGGCAGCACAAAGAATTTTAAAGAAAGAATGGTTTTTTGGAAAAAAAGACAAAGACCACTGCATGGAAGAATGCATCAATGTACAGGTGAGGCGTGATGCAGTGCATAGTGCCATCAAGTATTTGCTGTCAGAGAAACAAATTCCACTTACTCATTGCAACATTGACTATAATGTGGTGAAGCATATAGCTTCTTTGTCAACACCCAAGGTAAAGCTATGGGCCAACAGGTGGATTAAAAAGGATGAAGATGGGTCGGAAATAGTAACCTCTTATATGAGAAAAGAGATCCCACAACAGGTGGTTGCATATGTGGAAAGATTAATCAGCGAGATAAGAATGCCAACAGATATGCACCAAAGCTTTCAATTCAATGTAGAGGTTACGGCAGAGTCTGGAAAGCTTGTCAACTTCAGGGGAGTCTCAGAAGATGACTTCTTTAAGAATGAGTCAGCATGGGATAAGCCACAACTATTCTTTATCAATGAAGTTTCTAGCGATGATATCCATAACTTCATTGATAGAATAGTATATACCACCATTAGCAAAGTGGCGATTTGTAACATTGTCATATTTGTTGATAAAAAAGACAAAGAAGCCATGCAGGTTACTCTAGAGTGAGCATATTCATCAGATTTGAAGATCTATAGTGGTGTTTATGCAGCAAAGAGAGGCAAGAGAGAATGTGGCATAGCGATTCAAACTCTTGAATCATTCTTTCTATGTATGCGGAGTCCCAACCCTGATCACTCTTTACAAAAGAACATAAGAGGGAATTCAAATAATTTGAGATTGATGCTAGAAGAGCAAGATATTCCCAGGTCCATACATTATCAGAAAAACAACTACGGAAGTCTTGCAAAAAGTGGGAGTCTCTTGCTTACCATGATGGAGAATTTGCTGCCGGCAGGTTGGGAGGTCACCTTGTGCAGGATGGGATATTTATTTGAGGATCTCCTAAGAAAAGGCAACTCCACCAATATTATTGAAAATAAGCATTTCATGGCCTATTTCCAGCTTCAAGCAGATCTAACCACAGGCTATGAAAAAGAGATAGACCACAAGGACACCGATGACATGGATGATTACCTTGAAGATCATAATGTCCCAGTTGTTAATGATGAAAAGATGGACTTACATGACCCATTCACAGAGAGGTTGGTGGATGAAGACAAATATGATGATGCCCTCTTTGATAATTATGGCTCTCAGGGTTATGAAAAAAGGCCACTACGACAATACTTAGCGGTATGAACTCTCTATTTCTCAACTAAATACAATTTTTTAAATAAGATTTAAATTTAAAGATAATGACTCTAATCTCTCATATTTATTTACAGGCAATAGAGGGAGAAGAAATGGATGAAGTCAATACGGAGGCACTCCCTTCCACTTCAACAATGCAACCACCTCTAAATTTGATTGAAAAATCAAATTTAGCTGCATTAGATAAAATGGAGAGCTCATTTCAAGTTAAGATCGTTTTGAAACGAGAACCTCAGTATTTAAGCTTTGGTAGAGAGGAGGTTTCAATCCTCTCCAATCCTTTAAAAGAGGTTAATGACAATGTTATCTTGGCCATTCTCAGGTAATGTTTATTTATTTATTGCTACTTCAATAAGCTAACATTTGTTTATTTATTCACAGTTCAGTTATATATCAGTTTCCTAGTGCAGAATGCAAATCAATTCTATGAGCTAATGTTTGTTTATTTCTTGGTGCAGTGTAGTTATTTCTCAACTTCCTAGTACAGTGCAGCATCGTGTCTACATGCTCGATGCTCTCCTTTCTTCTATTCTTAGCTCTCCTCAAAAGACTATAGAAGATGTCTGTACCTGGTTAAGCCCTTTGAATTTAGATGGGGTGCGAGTCATCTTAATGCCTTATCATGAGGCGTAAGTATCAACTCTAACCTTATTTTTACTATTTCTTTGGCAAGTTTGTGTAAAACAATAATCATTTTTATTCTGGTCGTGTAGCTCACATTGGAGTCTGATCTTCTGGGACCTTGAACTCAACCATTTATGGTTTGTGAATTCAATAGAAGGCTATCATGCCAACTCCCCAAGGTAATTATTCTCTTAATATTTTTGATACTTTCTTATTTTGTATCTTATGATCATGACATATTAATATATTTCATATGTCATGCTGGACAGTGCTGCATATCGGCTAGTATCTGCTGTCAGAACAACCACGGAGCAACAAGATCAAGTAGAATTCAAAAGACGTCTGCCAGTGGAGCAAAAAGATGGACACAGTTGTGGGTGGAGAGTCGCCTACAACTGCATGTTGTTTCTTAGAGAGATTTTTGATCTGGAGTTACCAGTCAAAATGGAATCATATACAGAAGCTGATCTGCTAGCATTTCGGGCTGAGAGTATTCAGCATCTAATTACTACCATTGGGAAACAACATGAAAATATGACTACATTGCAGCATGTATAAAACCTTATCTTTATACTTGTATACTTGTTCCAGCCTTTAAGTGGGATGTATAAATCTCATAACTTTTTTATATTTTCCTCCAAAAGGAGAAGAGAATGAGTTTAATGAAAGCATACTATCTTTATACTTTTATAATTATTTAAACCATTAATTTTATTTGGGATGTATAAATCTCATAACTTGTCTAATGAAAGCATGCTATCTTTATACTTCTATGATTATTTAAACCATTATTTTTATTTGGGATGTGTAAATCTCATAACTTTTTAAATTTTTCATCCAAGAGAAGGAGAGACTCACTCTAATGAAAGCGTGTATGAAACCTTTTTAAATTTTTGCTCCAAGCAGAGGAGAGACTTACACTAATGAAAGCATATATGAAACCTTATCTGCTTGTTTAAGCCTTTATTTGGGATGTGTACATCGCATAACTTTTTTATATTTTTATGGCAGAAGGAGGATGTGGAGGACATAGCAAGTGAAGAAGAATACGATGTAGACTACTCCCTCAATAAGATGAGTCATAAAAATATGAATCTATTGGAGCAGATTGGAAGTTCATTCACTGCTATGTTGTTAATTCGACAACAACCTCATTTTTTTGAATTTGGTGAAGAAGAGATTTCAATCCTCTTGAATCCTAAGAATGAGGTTAATGTCAAAGTCATTACAACCATCCTCAGGTTTGATGCAGCCTTTTCCTTGGCTTTATACTTTGCTTATTTTGATTAAACCCAAGAAGCTAATACTTTTTTTTTAAATATAGCAATGTTATAGCAAATTTTCCGCAAAATATACAAAGCGTTTCATATATGCTCGATCCTCGTATTTCGGAAGTGCTTATCAACAAAGAAGAAACCATAGAGAATGTTTGCAAGTGGTTGAAGCACATTCCTATGAATGACGCACGAGTTATTTTTACAGCATATTATGAGAAGTAAGCATCAAACCCTACTTGTTTTTCCTATTGCATTTGCTAGAATTGTCTCAAACACAGTAATTATTCTTTATTGATAATGCAGCTCACATTGGAGTCTGGTAGTCGTGGACATCCTTGCGAAGAAGTGCTTCTTTGCAAACTCAATGACATCCGTCCATGGCAATGTGTTAGAGTAAGTATAGACTACACTTGTTGTCACTTCTTGACATGTAGATTGATATGCAATGCACATATTCACTGTTGTTATATGTTTTGATATGCAGATCAGCTCGAAAATTAGTAGATGCTATCGACATAGTAATGCGGCAATGTGACTTGGCACAACAAATAGAGTATATAACATGTCAGGTATCACATCAAGATAATAGCCACATCTATAATTGTGGATGGAGGGTGGGCTACAATTGCTTTTTGGTACTTGGTCAAATTTTTGAGATGCAAAATGACACCACACTATCAACATATACGGATTTGCATCTCTATGCATTTATAACATGTACCATTCGAGCAATCATTGATTGCGAAATGAATGCCATCAAAGAGTCAAAGAGGATAGATGACCTCAACTCTACAAACATGGCCTCATTAAAAGAATTGGGAAGCTCTTTTAATGTTAGGGTTATGATTCAACATAGACCTCAGTATCTTGAATTTGGGGGAGAAGAGATTTCAATTCTCTCTAGAGCTTCAAATGAGGTCAATAACAACGTTATGATGGCCATTCTCAGGTTTGATACAAACTTTTTCTCTACTTGATAATTCAATATTTTGATTTAATCTAATAAGCTAATAAGCTAATATTCATTTATTTTGATTAAATCTAATAAGATAATATTCATTTATTTGTTGGTGCAGTATAGTTATCTCACGATTTGGTAGAGTCGTACAAAATCGTGCGTATATGTTGGATTCCCTCCTTTCTCCTATACTTAGCGATAGCAGAAAGACAATAGCCGATGTTTGTAAATTATTACAGCCTTTACATTTACATGGCGTGCGAGTCCTATTTATGGCATATCATGAGATGTAAGTATCATGGCAACCTTTATTTTCATCTTGTACTGGCAACATTGTGTTAAATAATAATGGTTCTTAATTATTCGTGTAGGGAACATTGGAGTCTGGTGGTTTGGAACCTTGAAGACAACTATTGTTGGTTTGTTAACTCCATTGCAGGCTTTCATGGCTCAGTGCAAACGTAAGTATTCTATTAATCTGTTGTTACTTCTATATTATGTACCTTATGTGATAGATACACTAAGTTTTTTTAATATGTCACGATGAGCAGGTCGATTGAGAAGTTGGTATCTGCTATCAGAGAAACAGGACAATACAAAGACTCGGTAGACTTCCAAAAGCGTTTAGTAGTAGAGCAGGAAGATGGGCATAGTTGTGGGTGGAGAGTTGCCTACAACTGCATGTTGATTTTCAAAGAAATTTTCTCACTTATGCCACAGATCTCATCGGAAGACTCTTTGGAGCTCAAATATTCAGAGGAGGATATACAATTGTTTAGGGCTGAAATCATTCGAGACCTAATTGCTACCATTAGAATACAACGTGCAACTGAAGCAATACCAGAGCTTCCCTTTAAGGAAGAGGAGACTGAGTCTACTATGAAAGCACTGCATACTACAGAAGAAGTAGAGACCCAATGTACACCTACAGCACCACAGCCTCCACTGGAAGCATCAGAAGAGTTGCCACCGCCTCCGCTTGCATTTAAGGAAGAGGATACTGAGTCTACTCCGAAAGCACTACATACTACAAAAGAAGTAGAGACCGAGTGTACATCTACAGTACCACAGCCTCCATTGGAAGCGTCCGAAGAGTTGCCAGAGTCTCCACTAGAAGCATCACAAGAGTTGTGATGCATGTATGATGTTGTGTTTGTAGTTTTTGTTGATTATACACCAATTTGTGACTTATTACTTAAGTGGCATAATCATGATATTTATATAATTTCTTTATGCACACAATTTTATGATATGAATGTGTGATGATGTGATTATTTGGAAATAAATCCTTGTGTGATGGGAATTCTGATATGAATATTTGATGATGTAATATTTGTAATATATTTATTTCATGCACACAATTTTATGATATGAATGTGTGATGATGTGATTATTTGAAAATAAATCCTTGTGTGATGAGAATTTTGATATGAATATGTGATGATGTAATATTTGTAATATATTTCTTCATGCACACAATTTTATGATATGAATGTGTGATGATGTGATTATTTGAAAATAAATCCTTGTGTGATGAGAATTTTGATATGAATATGTGATGATGTAATATTTGTAATATATTTCTTCATGCACACAATTTTATGATATGAATGTGTGATGATGTGATTATTTGGAAATAAATCCTTGTGCAATGAGAATTTTATTCAGTTGGACAGTCTCCACTCACTTAAAGTAGAGCATTCGCAATGCTTCTCTCACTTTATTCCAACCCTTATCCTTATCATCTCCACTCACTTAAAGTAGAGCATTCAATCTCCACTCGCTTTATTCCAACCCTTATCATAGTGAACACATCGTGCCACTCACTTTATTCCAACCCTTATCCTTATCGTAGTGAACACATCGTGCCTTAGTGCACTTGTATTCTTCCATCCTAGTCTTTCCACAAACACTCTCTTATTTCTTACATCCTAGTCCTTCTGAGTAACTTGTATTCTTCTATCCTAGTCCTTCCGCAAACACTCTCAGAGTCTTCTTTCATCCATCCTGATAACCAAGTATCCTTCTGAGTAACTTGTATTCTTCTATCCTAGTCCTTCCGCAAACACTCTCAGAGTCTTCTTTCATCCATCTTGATAACCAAGTATTCTTCTATCCTAGTTCTTCCACAAACACTCTCTTCTTTCATCCATCCTAGTGCTTCTCACATTAACTTGTATTCTTCTTGTATTCTTCTATCCTAGTCCTTCCGCAAACACTCTCAGAGTCTTCTTTCATCCATCCTGATAACCAAGTATTCTTCTATCATAGTTCTTTTGCAGACACTCTCTTCTTTCTTGCATCCTAGTGCTTCTCATTAACTTGTATTCTTCTATCCTAGTCCTTCCGCAAACACTCTCAGAGTCTTCTTTCATCCATCTTGATAACCAAGTAATCTTCTATCCTAGTTCTTCCTCCGCAGACACTCTCTTCTTTCTTGCATCGTAGTCCATCTCCCTTTCTTTATCATCTCCCCACCCATGGATGTCCTTGGCATTGTCGAAGACGTGGAGTTCGGAATTAACAATCTCAAAGAATGGATTGCTGACCAAGGAGCACAGAGAGAGGCCAGAATTCGACAAGGTTCTCCTTTGACACACATGGAGAGAGAGGAATTTGCTGCACAAAGGCATGCAGAGAGGGAGGAGACTCTCAAGATAGCAGACAGTGAAAGACTTCTAAGACGTATGATAAAAGCACGACAAGATCTATTAGATTTCTTAAGTAACCTGCGTTATCGTAGCTCTCGTCATGGGCGATTTGATGCGGATGCTGAGAGAACAATAAGAGCCTCTCAGAGAAATTATAAAGAAACAATTTGTGATTGCTTAAACTTCTTCTTCTCATGTAATTATGTTGAGGATACAGCTGTGGAGGCAGTGAAGGATTGGGTTGTTGAGAAGATAAGAGAGACCAATGATGAGATCTTCTAGACTTAGATAAGAGAGACTGTATTAAGGTGTTTTTTGACACCATATGGCTTTGTATTAAGGTGTTTTTTGACACCATATGGCCTTGTATTAAGGTGTTTTTTGACACCATATGGCTTTGAGTAATATGATCTACTTCTTGTACAAATGTGATGTTAAGATGATGTTAAGAGAGACTTCCATAAGGTGTTTTTTGGCACCATATGGCTTTGAGTAATATGATCTACTTCTTTACAAATGTGACATCTCACGTCATTTTTTCTAATTTGATTTTTTTAAATCTTCCTTTTTGACTCAATGTTTTGTTTTATAAGAGCCTCTTTTTTTGAAATGTTTTATCCAGAATTATCTCACAAAATGAATTTGGACAGTGCAAGAGTCCAAAATTAATGAAATAGGTGTTGAGAGAAAGAGAGAGAGGGAGAGAGAGAGAGAGAGAGAGAGAGAGAGAGAGAGAGAGGGAGAGAGAGAGAATGAAACTTCTGTGCTAGAGGGAGGGAGAGAGTAGGGAGGGAGAGGGAGAGAGAGAGAGAGAGAAGAGAGGAGGGATACTTAGGGAGAGAGAAAGAGAGAGAGGGAGAGAGAGGGGGAGAGAGAGAGAGAGAGAGAGAGCGAGAGAGAAAGAGAGAGAGAGAGAGATGAGAGAGAAGAGAGGAGGGACACTTAGGGAGAGAGAGATAAAGAGGGAGGGAGAGAGAATGACACTTCTAGCGGCCATGGCCGCCAAGAGAGGGAGATAGAGAGAGAGAGAGAGAGAGAGAGAGAGAGAGAGAGAGAGAGAGAGAGAGAGAGAGAGAGACTTCTCGCAGCCGTGGCCGCCAAGGGAGGGAGGGAGGGAGAGAGAGAGAGAGAATGAGAATTGAGAGAGAAGAGGGGAGGGAGAGAAAGAGAGATTAAGAGTGAGAAGAGGGACAGAGGAGAGAGAGAAAGGGAGAGAGGGAGGGAGGGAGGGAGGGAGGAAGGCTAGGAGAGATTAAGAGAGAGAGAGAGAGAGAGAGAGAGAGAGACATAGAGAGGGAAAGAATGACAAATCCTAGCGGCCAAGAGGATAGAGGTAGGGAGGTAGAGAGGCTAAGAGAGAGAGAGAGAGAGAGAGGGAGAGAGATAGAAGAGGAGAGAGAGAGAGAGAGAGAGGAGAGAGATGGAGAGAGAGAGAGAAATAATTACAAATCCTAGGGAGAGAGAGAGAGAGATAAAGAGAGAATGATAAATCTTAGCCGCCATGGGAGGGAGAGAAAGAGAGACTTGAGATAAACTAAGAGAGAGAATGAGTGGGATGAGGACAGAGAGGGAAACACATAAGAGTTATCAGAGAGAGAGAGAGAGATTAAGAGAGAGAATGAGGTGTCTTGACTATGGCTATAGAGAGAGTTTTATATATTTACATGTTTTATATTATACTTTTAAAAAATTATAAAAGAGTGAATTTATAGTTTTTTTTAAAGGTGAGATAATATTTTTATATATATTCATCTTTTAAATTGAAAAATGTTAACTTTTCTTTAGATACTTGTTCTTCATTTCTCTCACATGTAGGTTTAGCCTCTACATCAAAACCCCTTCTTTTGCATATTCAAGCCTCTTAAACCCCAACACACTAAAATGAACATAGAAAAAGAAATTATTTATTGCTTTTCTTCACTTCGATGATTGGTTTAGCATAGTTTAGCATAGATTAGCATAGATTAGATTGCCTTAGAGGAGAGACAATTCTCCAAGTTGCCAATCGAAGCCATGCTCAAATTTTTCTAACTAGTTCCTAATTGTTGTCAGTCCCTTCGCTCACATGCGGTTTAACACTCATAACATGCCATTAAATAAGACCTTTTACCATTTACCAAGAACTTTATCAGTGGGCAGATTGCATGAGCAGATATCAGTGGATAGATTACATATATCAGTGGATAGATTACATGTCATGGGACATATTGAAGCTTGATGATTATTGGTTATTTTTATTGCATTTGTATAAATATTTAAGCTCATTTATTGTCATAAAAAACCTTGTAAAGCCTTCTATGCTATTTTTTACATTATTGTCATATGAAGCACCTTGTAATAAACTCGACCATCCCGACCATTCACTATTTAACAAGTATCAGTGGGCTGCATAAGTGGATATCAGTGGAACAGTTTTTAGTGGGTAGATTGCATCGGTTGGGTATCAGTGCACAGATATCAATGGATGGACAGATTACATGTCATCACAAAGATTGAAGCTTTATGACTAGAGGGCAAATCAATGGATGGATAGATTACATGTCTTCACGAAGATTGAAGCTTTATCAGTAGAGGACATTTTATTTCATTGTAAAGCTTTATTGGCTAATTTTTTTACATTTGTACAAATATTTAAGCCTTGTAAAGCCTTCTAGGCTATTTCCCACATTTATTGCCATATGTAGCCTTGTAAAGCCTTTTGGGCTATTTCTCACATTTATTGTATCAAGCGTTGTATATTGTACTTTACTTGTATGTATCTAAATTCTTCATTATCTTTTCTTGTAGGATTATGGAGCAATCAACTAATGTGGGGGCCATCCTAAATGACTCTCAGAGCATGGGTCTCTGATGTCACTTTGAATTTGAAAGGAAAGGAATATAGCCCCAATGGCTTTAGTAGGTGGACTCGATATCACATGGGCAGAAGAGCTTGGTTTCTTCATCAAAAGGAAAAGAGACTCTTTCTACTTATGTCAAAAAGGGAGTTCAATGATGTTGAAGATCCATGGGATGCTACTTTCTTCAAAAAAGATATGACTTCAAGCCTTGTAGTAGGCATAATGATAGAGCCAAAAGAGACTTTTATGGATATTTTTACAAAGAGTTCAGATCCTGAAGTTGGCGGTCTTCATTTTGTTGTGTCAAGGAGAGACTCAAAGACCTTTGTGATGCCTCCTCCTCAACCATCAAAGTTTCTAGAGCTGCAAAGTGCATTGGAGGCTCTTGCATATACTTGGGAGCAATTTCCTAGTGTGGTGGCAAAAAGGATGCATGCAAAGATAATGTTTGAGTACTTTCAGAATGCACACTATGCTCCTCATATTCAAGGATCTTCACATGAAGGAGATCAAAAAGCTCAAACTTTGATGCAGGGACAAGAAGAACACGCACACTGTCACAAACGTGTAGAACATGAGCACAAATTTCTAGAGCAAGAAATGGTGGATGTAACTAAGGATGATGAAACACAAGCCTTGAGTGCACGGGAATTAAAAAAAATTGAAGAAGATCAAGGTCGATCCACTATAGTTATGCTAGAAGCTCTTGCTAGCAAACCACGACGTGAAATGCAAAAGGCTAGTACTGCAAGAGCCACGATTCCAAGTAGTAAAAAAAGGCATTGTCCCACTGTAGAGAGAGATAATGTGGATGAAAGACAGTTAAAAGAAGAGAAAGATGAAGAAGACTCAGAACCCGAGGCTGAAGATGATCAGGATGAACTCACATCAATCAAAAATCTTAATCTGTGTCTTAATGAAGCAGTTACAGATGATGATGTGGGATATATCTAGGGTCAAAGGACGTGGTTTGTGAATGCCGAAGATGTGGAAGCTACAACTGTCTTTACTAATAGCCGAAGCGTTGATATATCCTATGCACTGCAAATATATGAAGCTTTCAAAGATGGTAAGAAACCTGTGGCAAGCAATGTGGTCCTGTGCCCAATAATGTTTTGTCCAATCAAAAATAGTTTTCTGGATCAAATAACATTTATAGGCCTACACATTTCGAGGAAACCTTCAGTCGATTCTTTAAAGACACTCTTAAAAATATTCCACATGAACAAGGCGAAGAGGCACAAGGTGAGAATATGCTAAAGGAGGCAAAGAAGGAATTCCTCCTGCATTGCAGTTAACTCAAGAGTGAGAAGAAAATATGACAAGCCTCAAGGTGGTGAGGGACAGATATGCCGACTACACTTCTATCATATTTCATCCTGTTGAAGTGTTCAATGAGATGCTTGAAACGTGCATTGCTTGTGAGCATGGACAGTTGACCTATGAAGCTCCTTTGTTTATCTTCGGAAAGTCAAAGGTAATGAATAAGAAGAAGTTGACGGCAAGGATGTGGAGGCCTATAAAATACTTACCTGACAAGTATGCATCCATGGTAGCACAAAAAATTTTAAAGAAAGAATGGTTTTTTGGAAAGAAAGACAAAGACCACTGCATGGAAGAATGCATCAATGTACAGGTGAGGCGTGATGCAATGCATAGTGCTATTAAATATTTGCTGTCAGAGAAACAAATTCGACTTACTCATTGTAACATTGACTATAATGTGGTCAAGCATATAGCTTCTTTGTCAACACCCAAGGTAAAGCTATGGGCAAACAGGTGGATTAAAAAGGATGAAGATGGGTCAGAAATAGTAACCTCTTACATGAGAAAAGAAATCCCACAACAGGTGGTTGCATATGTGGAAAGATTAATCAGCGAGATAAGGATGCCAACAGATATGCACCAAAGCTTTCAATTCAATGTAGAGGTTACGGCAGAGTCTGGAAAGCTTGTGAACTTCAGGGGAGTTTCAGAAGATGACTTCATCAAGAATGAGTCAGCATCAGATAAGCCACAACTATTCTTTATCAATGAAGATTCTAGCAATGATATCCATAACTTCATTGATAGAATAGTATATACCACCATTAACAAAGTGGCAATTTGCAACATTGTCATTTTTGTTGATAAAAAAGACAAAGAAGCCATGCAGGTTACTCTAGAGCGAGCATATTCATCAAATTTGAAGATCTATAGTGGTGTTTATATAGCAAAGAGAGGCAAGAGAGAATATGGCATAGCGATTCAATCTCTTGAATCATTCTTTTTGTGTATGCGGAGTCCCAACCCTGATCACTCCTTACAAAAGAACATAAGAGGGAATTCAAATAATTTGAGATTGATGCTAGAAGAGCAAGATATTCCTAGGTCCATACATTATCAAAAAAACAACTATGGAAGTCCTGCAAAAAGTGTGAGTCTCTTGCTTACCATGATGGAGAATTTGCTACCTGCAGGTTGGGAGGTCACCTTGTGCAGGATGGGATATTTATTTGAGGATCTCCTCAGAAAAAGCAACTCCATAAATATTATTGAAAACAAGCATTTCATGGCTTATTTTCAGCTTCAAGCAGATCTAACCATAGGCTATGAAAAAGAGATAGACCACAAGGACACTGATGACATGGATGATTACCTTGAAGATCATAATGTCCCAGTTGATGATGATGAAAAGATGGACTTACATGACCCGTTCAGAGAGAGGTTGGTGGATTCAGACAAACATGATGATGCCTTCTTTGATAATTATGGCTCACAGGGTTCTGAAAAAAGGCCACTACGACAATACTTAGCGATATGAACTCTCTATTTCTCAACTAAATACAATTTTTTAAATAAGATTTAAATTTAAAGATAATGAATCTAATCTCTCATATTTGTTTATAGGCAATAGAGGGAGAAGAAATGGATGAAGTCAAGATGGAGGCACTCCCTTCTATTTCAACAATGCAACCACCTCTAAATTTGATTGAAGAATCCCATGAGCACAAGAGCTTTAAAGACACCATGGAAAAGCAGAATGATCGCAAACATAGAATACAAGCTATGACAGAGACCCATTCTGCAAATTTAGTTGCATTGGATAAAATGGAGAGCTCATTTGAAGTTAGGATCGTTTTGAAACGAGAACCTCAGTATGTGAGCTTTGGTAGAGAGGAGGTTTCAATCCTCTCCAATCCTTTAAAAGAGGTTAATGACAATGTTATCCTGGCCATTCTCAGGTAACGTTTGTTTATTTGTTGCTACTTCAATGAGCTAACATTTGTTGATTTGTTTATAGTGTAGTTATATATATTAGTTTCGTAGTGTAGAATGCAAATCAATTCTATGAGCTAACGTTTGTTTATTTCTTGGTGCAGTGTAGTTATTTCTTAGCTTCCTAGTGCAGAGTGCAGCATCGTGTCTATATGCTTGATGCTCTCCTTTCTTCTATTCTTAGCTCTCCTCAAAAGACTATAGAAGATGTTTGTACCTGGTTAAGCCCTTTGAATTTAGATGGGGTGCGAGTCATCTTTATGCCTTATCATGAGGAGTAAGTATCAACTCTAACCTTATTTTTACTATTTCTTTGGCAAGTTTGTGTAAAACAATAATCATTTTTATTCTGGTCGTGTAGCTCACATTGGAGTCTGATCGCTTGGGACCTTGAACTCAACCGTTTGTGGTTTGTGAATTCAATGGAAGGCTATCATGCCAACTCCCCAAGGTAATTATTCTCTTAATATTTTTGTTACTTTCTTATTTTTTATCTTATGATCATGACATATTGATATATTTAATATGTCATGATGGACAGTGCTGCATATCGGCTAGTATCTACTATCAGAACAACCACGGAGCAACAAGACCAAGTAGAATTCAAAAGATGTCTGCCAGTGGAGCAAAAAGATGGGCACAGCTGTGGGTGGAGAGTTGCCTACAACTGCATGTTGTTTCTTAGAGAGATTTTTGATTTGGAGTTACCAGTCAAAATGGAATCATATATAGAAGCTGATCTGCTAGCATTTCGGGCTGAGAGTATTCAGCGTCTAATTGCTACCATTGGGAAACAACCTGAAAATATGACTACATTGCAGCATGTATAAAACCTTATCTTTATACTTGTATGCTTGTTCAAGCCTTTAATTGGGATGTGTAAATCTCATAACTTTTTTATATTTTCCTCCAAGAGGAGAAGAGACTGAGTCTAATGAAAGTATGCTATCTTTATACTTCTATGATTATTTAAACCTTTATTTTTATTTGGGATATGTAAATCTCATAACTTTTTAAATTTTTCCTCCAAGAGGAGGAGAGACTCACTCTAATGAAAGCATGTATGAAACCTTACTTTTTAAATTTTTGCTCCAAGAGGAGGAGAGACTCACTCTAATGAAAGCATGCATGAAACCTTATCTGCTTGTTTAAGCCTTTATTTAGGATGTGTACATCGCATAACTTTTTTTATATTTTTATAGTAGAAGGAGGATGTAGAAGACATAGCAAGTGAAGAAGAATACGATGTAGACTACTCTCTCAATAAGATGAGTCATGAAAATATGAATCTATTGGAGTAGATTGGCAGTTCATTCACCTCTATGTTGTTAATTTGACAACAACCTCATTTTTTTGAATTTGGTGAAGAAGAGATTTCAATCCTCTTGAATCCTAAGAAAGAGGTTAATGTCAAAGTCATTACAACCATCCTCAAGTTTAATGCAGCCTTTTCCTTGGCTTTATACTTTGCTTATATATTTTGATTAAACCCAAGAAGCTAATACTTTTTTTTTTAATATAGTAATGTTATAGAAAAGTTTCCGCAAAATATACAAAGTGTTTCATATATGCTCGATCCTCGTATTTCGGAAGTGCTTAGCAACAAAGAAGAAACCATAGAGGATGTTTGCAAGTGGTTAAAGCACATTCCTATGAATGAGGCACGAGTTATTTTTACAGCATATTATGAGAAGTAAGCATCAAACCCTACTTGTTTTTTCTATTGCATTGCTAGAATTGTCTCAAACACCGTAATTATTCTTTATTGATAATGCAGCTCACATTGGAGTCTGGTAGTCATGGACATCTTTGCTAAGAAGTGCTTCTTTGCCAACTCAATGACATTCGTCCATGGCATTGTGTTAGAGTAAGTATAGACTACACTTGTTGTCACTTCTTGACATGTAGATTGATATGCAATGCACATATTCACTATTGTTATATGTTTTGATGTGCAGATCAGCTCAAAAGTTAGTAGGTGCTATCAACATGCTATCAACACAATAATGCGACAATGTGACTTGGCACAACAAATAGAGTATATAACATGTAAGGTGTCACATCATGAGAATAGCCACATCTATAATTGTGGATGGAGGGTGGGCTACAATTGCTTTTTGGTACTTGGTCAAATTTTTGAGATACAAAATGACACCACACTGTCAACATATACGAATTTGCATCTCTATGCATTTATAACATGTACCATTCGAGCAATCATTAAGGGCGACATTATGGACCCTCCCACAAGGCAAATAGATAATGGCTCAAAGGAGTGCGAAATGAATGCCGTCAAAGAATCAAAGGGGATAGAAGACCTCAACTCTACAAACATGGCTTCATTGGAAGAATTGGGAAGCTCTTTTAATGTTAGGGTTATGATTCAACATAGACCTCAGTATCTTGAATTTGGGGGAGAGGAGATTTCAATCCTCTCTAGAGCTTCAAATGAGGTCAATAACAACGTTATGATGGCCATTCTCAGGTTTGATACAAACTTTTTCTCTGCTTGATAATTCAATATTTTGATTAAATCTAATAAGCTAATATTCATTTATTTGTTGGTGCAGTATAGTTATCTCACGATTTGGTAGAGCCGTACAAAACCGTGTGTATATGTTGGATTCCCTCCTTTCTCCTATACTTAGCGATAGTAGAAAGACAATAGCCGATGTTTGTAAATGGTTACAGCCTTTACATTTACATGGCGTGCGAGTCCTATTTATGGCATATCACGAGATGTAAGTATCATGGCAACCTTTATTTTCATCTTATACTGGCAACATTGTGTTAAATAATAATGGTTCTTAATTATTCGTGTAGGGAACATTGGAGTCTGGTGGTTTGGGACCTTGAAGACAACTATTGTTGGTTTGTTAACTCGATTGCAGGCTTTCATGGCTCAGTGCAAACGTAAGTATTCTATTAATCTGTTGTTACTTCTATATTATGTACCTTATGTAATAGACACACTAAGTTTTTTTAATATGTCATGATGAGCAGGTTGATTGAGAAGTTGGTATCTGCTATCAGAGAAACAGGACAGTACAAAGACTCGCTAGACTTCCAAAAGCGTTTAGTAGTAGAGCAAAAAGATGGGCATAGTTGTGGGTGGAGAGTTGCCTACAACTGCATGTTGATTTTCAAAGAAATTTTCTCACTTAAGCCACAGATCTCATCGGAAGACTCTTTGGAGCTCAAATATTCAAAGGAGGATATATAATTGTTTAGGGCTGAAATCATTTGAGACCTAATTGCTGCCATTAGAATACAATGTGCAACTGAAGCAATATCAGAGCTTGCATTTAAGGAAGAGGAGACTGAGTCTATTGTGAAAGCACTGCACACTACAGAAGAAGTAGAGACTCAATGTACACCTACAGCACCACAGCCTCCACTGGAAGCATCAAAAGAGTTACCACAACCTCTGCTTGCATTTAAGGAAGAGGATACTGAGTTTACTATGAAAGCACTACATACTACAGAAGAAGTACAGACTGAGTGTACATCTAGAGCACCACAGCCTCCATTGGAAGCATCAGAAGAGTTGCCACAGTCTCCACTAGAAGCATCAGAAGAGTTGTGATGCATGTATGATGCTGTGCTTGTATATATGCATGAGGAGCATATTCTCATGATGTTGTTTACTCCATGAATATTATGGTTGACATTTATTTGTTGCAATATATGAATCATGATGTAGTTTTTGTTGATTATATACCAATTTCTGACTTATTACTTAAGTGGCATTTAGTCATGATATTTATATATTTATTTCATGCACACAATTTTATGATATGAATGTGTGATGATGTGATTATTAGGAAATATAACCTTTTGTGATGAGAATTTTGATATGAATATGTGATGATGTAATATTTGTAATATATCTCATGGCAAAATATCAATTCCCAATGCTCCACTCACTTAAAGTACAGCATTCCCAATGCTCTGCAAAATTTTATTCAGTTGGACAGTCTCCACTCACTTAAAGTAGAGCATTTCCAATGCTTCTCTCACTTTATTCCAACCCTTATCCTTATCATAGCGAACACATCGTGCCTTAGTGCACTTGTATTCTTCCATCGTAGTCCTTCTACAAACACTCTCTTATTTCTTACATCCTAGTCCTTCTGATTAACTTGTATTCGTCTTTCACTTTACGTCTTCCCTCACTTTCTATCACTCTTGAAGGAGGGGCAGCTCACTGTGCATCCCTCGCTATCGCTCCCTCACTCTCCTTCTCCCACTTTCCCTCTAAGACAATGACTAGTTACTACCCGACTTCATTTACTGAACTCAAATTCTGTCTTAGATCTCTTTTGTATGGACCAATGAAGGGAAAATCATTCGAGGAGGATATGTTACGCACATGGCTGCTTGATTTGAACTCAGCAGAAGAGGTGAATATCCTTAGCTTTCTTTTTTGCTTCTTTTAATCACATACTTCTTATGCGAACGAGTTAAATTTTCGTATAGGATATGGTGGTGGCTAGAAGTTATATTGAAAAAAATGGTGAAGATGAGGAAAGCCAAGAGAGAAAAGAAGAGTTGTTGAATGCTTACAAGTCGGCGGAAGATTCGAAACAAGTTGTGAGGAGAGTCTATGAGGAGATTTGCGATGCCAGCCCTGGTTACGCATGGCCTGCAAGTTTAAAGTCTGCTTGTTTTCATGAAGCCAATGCCATAGTAGGCACTTTCGAGGACATATACTCTCTCTAATGACTTAATAGTCAAGTGATGAAAATTTAATTCCATAGAAATTTAAAGTAACTATGAAGTTTAATTCCATAGACTTATGTGTTTTCTAAAGTAACTGTAATAGATAAGAAATGAAACTACAGTTCCACAAAGACTTTTTAGTTCTCTAATGTAAAGTTGTAATAGACAAGAGAGACAAAGATGACATCTTCTAGGCTGAGCTAATGGAAGGTGTTTTTTAACACCATATGGCTTTGAGTTATATGATCTACTTCTTGTACAAATGTGTCATGCTTTTTTTTAAATGAACTCTAGTTTTTTAATGTACTCTAGTTTTTTTTCTAATTTGATTTTTTAAAATCTTACTTTTTGTCTCTTTAACAACATGAAGTCCTCTTTTTTTAATGTACTCTAGTTTTAATAACATGTCACGTCATTTTTTTTAATTTGATTTTTTAAAATCTTACTTTTTGACTCAAAGTTTTGTTTTATAAAAGCCTCTTTTTTTTAAATGCTTTATCCAAATTTATCTCACAAAACGAATTTGGACACTGCACTAGTCCAAAATTAATGAAATAGGTGTTTCACGTTAATTCAGAGCATGAGGTGATTCAGGCTTGGATATCAATCTCAATAGAAATCAGATTAGGTTCTTGGATATCAATCTCAATAGAAATCAAAGGGGGTGCAGCATGCAAGAAGAATGGGCTGTAATTAGGGAAGAGGGTGTTCACTGGAAAGCTGTCCATTCATGTCCTCGAGCTGTTTTCTCATCAAAGTAAACCTCTTCCAATACCAATGATTCTCCCATAGCTCCTCCATTTTGGCAATGGGAGTGCCCTTCGTTTCTGGGACGAGCAGCAGCGTGAAGACTCCCATCACCACCCCCCACGCAGCGAAGAACCAGAATATCCCGTACTTGAAGGCACAGAGCATCGACAAGAATGTCTCTGCGATTATGAACTTGAACAACATGTTGACAAACACCGTCACACTCTGGCCTGCCGATCGTAACTCCGGCTGCAGGATCTCGCTTGGAACCACCCACCCTAAGGGTCCCCATGAACATGTGAATGCGATCACGAAGATGCACACCATTATTACCTCTGCTCGACCTAGACTGCGTGGTAATTGCGCACTCCGGTCTCCATGCAAGCCCACGTTGAAGATGATTCCGATGGCCACCTGAAAGTTTGCAAACGTAAGTTCAATGTCCAGTCGCATGATTAATGCTCGTGTATCGTCCTGCAGAGAAAGATATAACAGTCGCTCTCGTTTTAACTTTCAATTGTGTGAATGGATGAAAGCAATCGCTCGCGCTAATTGTCACAAATCACTTTAATCTACTGTGTTTCTTTTGTGAATGGAGAAATCTACGGCGTAGTTATATGTGCGAAATTGTGATCGGTTGATAACTGATGTCTCTGTGAAAAGCTTGATGCAGACGGACTTCTGGCCGTTATGGCTGGACTATTCTTCTTTGAATTTTCGAGCTGGCATTTCCATGATCCCTTTCTGGTGCATGAGGCCTTGAGCCAAATTAATTCCGCCAACAGAAAGGGGGCCTCCATCTACGTTGAACTCTCACTTCATCGTTGCATGTTGCCTGAACGTCTAGCATAACGTCGTAAGGCATGCCTTTGGAATGAAGGAAACTAACCATAGTCAGGAACGTCACCACAGTACCGCCGAGGAGAAGCACTCTCCGCCCCAATTTGTCGACGACGTAGCTTGCTACTGAAACGCTGAAAAATGCTGTGCCTCCAATTATTACTGCTGAGTACAGAGCCGCGCTATCCTGAAACCCTGCTGCCTTAAAAAGAAAAGGGCCGTAGAACAGTATAGCGTCGTTACCAGACACTTGCTGGAAAAAAGGGAAGGCAGCTGCCAAGACTAGTTGGGGCCTATTTTTCCTACTCAACAATTGTCTGAACGGATCCTGCACGCAGTTCTTATTATTACATGACTCGACGAGGTCGTCAAACTCCGCGTCTATTTGGGCAGAGCTGTGTCTGATTTTGCGGAGGACCTTTTTGGCCTGCTCATGGTAACCTCGCTGGACCAAACCCATGGGTGTCTCAACAAGGATCAGGCTGGATAATGTGATAACGATTGCCGGGACACCAGCTAGGCCGAGCGACAGACGCCATCCCCATGGATGAATCGACGAGCTAAAGAAATTAACAAGGTTTCCCGAAAAGATACCGATTACAGTATTCATTGAGAAAAGCAGGGTCAATCCACCTCGCCACTTTGGCGGGGCGATCTCCGTTAGATAGAGAGGCACGGCCTGCCACAAGGTCAAACTCAGACTCAGTAGCTGTATAACAGTGGAAATTAGAGTTCTCGCTGTCGCTAGAGGTGTAGGTATAAAAATGCGAATTATAGTCAAGCCCAACGCTACCTGGTTCGCGAAGCCAATGCCACAGCCCAGGAAGACGCGGCCGCTAATCAACATGAATATGTTTTGCGCAGCGCTAGAAAGAATCGTCCCCGCGATGAAGAATATGCCTGCTACCAGCATCGACTTTGTACGCCCAAATTTTCTTGTCACGGTGGACGCAAAGAAGGTGGAGATGAGAGCGCTAATGTAGAGAGAAGAACTAAACAACTGAAAGGTTTGGTTGTTGTACTTGCAGAAGTTGTCCTGATGTTTGCTTTGCTTATTCTTTAGGACGGTGGGATAGAAATCGTTTAGAAAATCGTCCATAATTGAGACCCCTCCTGCAGTAACCAAACAGAGGATTCAGCAACGGAATAGTTATCACTTACTGTGCTGCTGAGCCTAATTTACGAAAGTTTTGGGATGACATACCTGCAACCACAAGATCATAACCATACATTATGCCTCCAGTAGCTGCCAGGATGCAGGAGAAGACGAGATATGGCGTGACCTTGACGTCATCTTGAGCACCTTTGGCCGTGGAGTCTGCATACACTGCCATGATTCTAGTTATAGGGCACTCACTCGACAGGTAAATACGCTAAGCTTTAAACGTCTGATTGTAGTAGTGAATAGCGGAATCATCCAACGGCAGATCTATTCTGCAATGGCGTTGAAGCAAATGATGCTAAAATGATCTGTTCAACTCAGATGGACAATGAATTCATTGTCCCTGTTAGACCCTCGCTGGAGTGCAACCTCCTGCATGTTATGAAGTTCTCAGGCAAAAGTTGTGCGAAACACGTTCATGTGAACCCGGAGGACAAACACACAAAAAGATACTTCGTTCGTCTCGCTAGAACTATGTTGCATTAAAACGTTCGTCGCGTAGGTGGTGGGAGCCGCCGGAAGGATATCGTTTTGGAGGTAGCCAACATAAAGGACAAAAGCATTTGACGAAATGACGTATGAATTCATATGCTTGAGACGCACAGATTCTTGGAGCACCGGCGAGCTTTGGTTGAGTGCGATCTTGCCCACGAGCATCTGTGCGGAAAAATGCTACAAAATGCATGTGTTCATATATTGTGTTGCTTACTTTCCCCCTCAATCGTAGATGCCAGCATTTGGCGTTATGTTTGAGATTAAACTCTCCGTATGAACGGACAAGCAAGTACTAAGTTGGAACAAATAGTTTCATAGAAAACTCAACAAATCACACAACTTGGGGTTTCAGATTCTTCAAGA
Organism: Dipteris shenzhenensis; assembly: GCF_047967505.1. Classification (NCBI taxonomy): domain Eukaryota; kingdom Viridiplantae; phylum Streptophyta; class Polypodiopsida; order Gleicheniales; family Dipteridaceae; genus Dipteris; species Dipteris shenzhenensis. The sequence goes on from NC_141621.1 coordinate 2,482,167, forward strand.
TTTTACTTGAGAATTTGCATATTGTTAAATTTTGCCGATTTTACAAAATTGAGAAAATATTGTTTACAACTGAAAGTGGAAACGTTGCAAGTTCATTGTATATATAGATTACAAGTTTTATGTTAAAGACTCTAACTAATGCTTTGCCATGGCGGCTTATACCTTTGTGTGATAAGACGGCTTAATATACCTTTGTGTGATAACATCCAAGGACTACCGATGTAGCATATTGCGAGAATGCACTCTTACCAAGGGTCTGCAATTCAAGGAAATCGGGACCAAGAGAAGTAAAATTACGTTTATAGATAGAGAAACCTTCAACTTTCTGCCTGAGAGGTTTTTGCTAGACGTTTCAAGATTCTAAGGCAAAAGATAAATAAAATATTAAAAATTAAAGAATTTAAAAATTGCAAAGGTAATTCTCATAGGTACATCCAAAAACTTGAAGTTTAAGATTGGGATTCTTGCCAGGAAGGCCCGCCAATTGGATGGATCAATTTTTTAAATAGGGCTATATAGTAATTTGTATGTAAGTTGATCAATGCAAGCTTCTCTTTCACACTTATATCACATGTGTTCTTTCTTCAAGCATGCTTCTCTATTCTAACATGCTATGAGATTTCCTCGTTCGATCCTCTGCCTCAAATAGCTTGTGTCCCTAACAAGGGGCCTCATCTCCTTACATTCCACTTTTCCACCATGTCCCCTTTAGCTTTACTTGCATACCTTGCAAATCTTCTTGTTGATTTTAATTTAAAAAGTAAACATTTTCATACATAAGGGATGCTTTATTCATTTCAAAGTTTACAGAAGCGGGGTATATAGGTTATAAATATTTGTAGGTAAGGGGTTTTCCTAATGCCCCTTGATCGCACTTGCTATATGCCTAGGGGGACCACTAAGAAATATGTAAGATAGCAAGTGCGATCAACAGAAGGGGTTTTATATTTTCATGGAGTTACAGAAAATATACATACATAAGGGGTTTTTTATTTCAAAAATTAAAAATTAATTTCATTCTTAAGGGATACTTTAATCATCTCAAAATTTACAGAATGGGTGTATATAATTATAAAAATCCATAGGTAGGGGGTTTTTTAATACCCCTTAATCGTACGTGCTATATGGGATTTTTACATAGTGGCCCCCTTGAGGGATAAAAAGACTTCATCTTCTATACAAACAAGTTTTTTTGAAAATTCAATTTAAAAACCCCATATTTAAATACATTTCTATAGCTTTACCTTAAAAGTTCTAAATTTGAAAAAACCCCTCCATTTGAATCCACATTGTATACCTACATATTCTAGCGTCGGCAGCATATCTATTAGATCAAGAAATTGACCAACACAAACCGGATCTGAACAATAAAGATGCAAATTTTAGTGAATGTATTGAATATTTTGGGATATTGTAATTGGGTTTTTGAAAGTATTTAAATTTTGATTTAAAAGCCTTTAAAACACAAAAATAACATTAATTTCACTTTTTGCACGAAATGAGCAAAGCGCATGGTATCTTATGTTTTTTATTTAAACCATGTGGTATTTTGTAGTACATGATACCATGCATTTCGGACACACGACCAACAAATTTTTGCAACATGTATGCATGCAATTGATCCAAAATACCATGTGGTAAACCAAAATATTATGCAATAAAAGAGCTTGGCCTATAAAAGGGTTTGGCCTCTAAAGGGGGGCCCTACTTCCTTTTATTGTATTTAGTACCCACTACATCGCCAATACTACAATTTACACTGGAATATTGCTGCTTATTAGAGGCTTATCATCAGTGCTTTTGGTTAGTCTTTATTCAAAGGTCTTATCGTCGATATTAGTGCGCTAGTTATATTCATTGATATTTCTATCAATATTACCATCAATAATAGGTCATAAAAACATTTCTACTAATGTTTATAATACTTTCAAAACTCTAGAAAACGTCAATATAAGCATCAATATTAATGTCAATAAGACTCTAGAATAAAACACATCACTAAAATAGCATTGATATCTACAATGATAATTTTGGACAAGTGTGGGCTTTCACCCTATAACTTGCAACAATGAAATTAAATGAAAATGTTTCACACCAAAAATAATTTGTATCAATCCAAGCCTCACTCGAATCTTCCAAGTTGCACTCATGAGATCAATGCTCATCCTCTCAGTCCTTAGTAGCCAAGTCTGTCACATCTTTAGCATGTAAATTAAGTTCTCCTAAATCAATGTCTAAGAAACCCTCTATGAAACTCAAAGTGTCTTCACATTCTAAAACTCTTGTAGAAGGTGTACTAGAATCTTTAGCTTTCAATACATCTATTTGTTGATCTTCCATTTCATGCTCCACTTTCACAGATTCAAATATATCTCACTTTCTAGGTGCAACTTGAATCATAAACCACCACTAGCTATGCACTCGATCAGGTGGAGAAACCACCTAAGATATAGTTGAGAAAAAATTCATGATATGTTCATGCAAGATTGAATGAAATACAAGGACAAGACACCAATATAAGAAAAGCACTTACTTGGTCAAATTGGAAGGGTGGAATAAATGTGTCAATAATGTCATACCAAAATATGGCCTTCGAATCATTTCATACCAAATATAAATACTTTGAATTTTCTAAAATTCACTTTCAAGATGTCTTGTATGGTTCCACCATAATCCATTTTGCCTACAATGAGCTTTGTATCCCTTGTACTATGGCCATGAGTCCTCAACCAAATGTGATGCACTTTATATCTATTTTTTCCACTTAGAAGTGAATAGCATATGTCCCCATTGCATTTAATGAAAGGAACTAAAGAGGTAATGGATTTTTATTTACCATATAGATAAAATTGTAAACATGTGCAAATAAAAGCAATATGATTACCCAGAGGGGTTACTAAGAAATATGTAAGATAGCATGTGCAATCAGTGGAAAGGGTTTTACAGGGTGGTTGCAAGATAAGGGGTCCACCTTTGTGCTACTTCGGCCAAAGTGTGACACCCAAAGCCTCCCAAAATACAAAATATTTGGTACAGTTGAGCAGCACGCAGCATACCTCAATTGAGGCATGGAAATACCTCGTTCATGCCCATGCATGCCATTTGAAGGTCATCCATTGTATATGCATGCATTAGCATGTGAATACCTCGAACTATCCATTTATGGGGGCTTATAAGGCATGATCTAGGCTATCCTAATGTCATTAATTTGATACCTCAATCGAGGTATTTGATTCATTGGCATATATTTTTTGGCTATTGGTATCATTTAGGCTAAGGGTGCATGAACATTTGATACCTCAATCAAGGTCTTTGAGGCATTGGCATATATTTAAGGCTATAGGCTATTCTAATGCCTTTTAATGTGATACCTCATTCGAGGTATTTGAGGCATTGGCATATATTTGATGGCATTTGGTATCATTTAGGCTAAGTGCGCATGAAAATTTGATACCTCAATAGAGGTATTTGAGACATTGGCTATTGGTATCATTCAGGCTATTATAATGTCCTTAATTTGATACCTCATTCGAGGTATTTGAGGCATTGGCATATATTTGATGGAATTTGATATCATTTAGGCTAAGTGTGCATGAAAATTTGATACCTCAATTGAGGTACTGGTTATTGGTATCATTTAGGCTATTGTAATGTCCTTAATTTGATACCTCATTTGAGGGCACATTAAGACATGATTAAGCAACGCGGTATTGCCTAATCTTGCTTTAGGAGGCTTATCGAGCATTTCATAACAATGAGCAGTCATGCTTGGGAGAAGCCATGTGTATTTTTCATAGATGAATTGCAAGACCTTGCACTGTCATGGATAGTTGAACTTGTGCAGTTTATCATAGAAGGTCCTATGGCAGATAAGAAAAGATCAATGTTGGTCATGTTCATGGTAGAATCAAAAAGGGATGCCTTATATGCGAGTTTGACATTTGCATTTGGGTATTTACTCTCAAAAGTATACCATGGTATAGTCCTACGCAATCTTATGACTGTCTTGGAAGGCACTGCCATTCAAGTCTTGCAACCTTTGATGTGCTTCTTATCCAGGGGTGGTGGCATCTAATCAAAATTCCTTTAAGGACTCTCAAGCTTCATTACTCTGAGGAAAATAAGGTTAAGCTTGATGTAGCACTACAAGGCATAGGCCATTTTCCGACGGAAATACCGACGCTTTTTACATTAAAAAATTTTTTTTTCACGGGCGCAAAGGTCGCTATAAAAGTCGTTAAAATCGTCGAAAAAGGAGCGTCGCTATAAACCGTCGCTATATAGCGACGCTATTAATCGTCGCTATATAGCGACGATGTAAACGTCGCTATATAGCGACGATAAAAACGTCGCTATATAGCGACTCTGTTAATCGTCACTATATAGCGACACTGGTAAACGTCGCTATATAGCGACGATTAACAGAAGGTAAAAAAAATGGTTAGTGGGGCTAAACAGGGCCAAAAGGAAGCCCTGTTTAGCCCCACTAACCTTTTTTTTTTTTTTGTAATTACAAAAGAAAGTTTTTTATAACAAAATTTCCCTTGCTTGCAGGGTGATACAAAATTGTTCTTGTGAACGATGAGGAAGAAATGCATATACATATACAACTGTGTTTGAAACAAAATTACCCTGTGAAAGGGCGATACAAAATGGCTCTAACGAGCGGATATGAAAAATGCTACTACCACTACTAATCCGAATCCGAATCCGAATCGTCTTGTTGGGCTGTTCCCTGGTCCGCGGCACCTGCATCTTCTCCCTCGTCCTCGACACCTGCGTCTTCTCCTTCGTCATCGGCACCTGCGTCCGATCCTTGCCCCTGTTGATCGCTCGTCTCTGATGATGGGACGCTTGAGCTTTGACCCTGAGAGTGAACCATATAAATCGAAAATTAGATTGGAACTTAAATTAAAAAGTGAGATTACAAGCAGGAGTAAACTTATACCGTGCGAGCAGCCACCTCAGCCCAATCGACTGTCGCTCCCATTGCCTCTTGCTCAATGAACCACGGCTTGGTTCCTATCCGAAATGCGCGCCGCGTCTCTGCATCCGTAGGAAGACGACCCATCGCAGCTTGCTGTGGATCCAATTTACGAGAGTTAGAGTTAGCTAAAGTGCATGTAATATGTAAGTAAAACAAATAGAACAATACATTAAATGGAAAGAAGTAAACTTACCACGGTTGCCTCGAACGCATACCGTCCACCTGCACCAAAGTGCGAAGTACCTACGACATCCAGCCGTCTCTTCGCAGCCCTCCTCTGACCCTCGAACATTTCAGGATGGTCCCTATTCTGCTTCTTCAAGAACTTCCAATCAGCTTTGTCTGCCCAGCTGGGTTTAGACAACCCCTTTGTAATGGAAGTACGCATGGTTGATCTGCGATGCTTTAGGACCAAACCCATGCGCTCGAGCATATAACTGTTATTAAACTCCACATTTGGCGGATTAGGAAATCTGAGTTTTAACTCATCGATCACCGCCTGCTTCTTTTGGCCATCTTGATACCGCCAATCGATATTTATGCCGCTCTTGAAGTGATGACTCATCAACCGCCTCATGGCGGCCATCACTGCTTTGCCCTTTTTATCTTCTATTATCTCTCCGGCAGATGTGATTTGATAGGAGAGATCCCCTGATGAGTAAGGGGGACTGACGGTAGCAGAGTTTGAAGGAGTGGAAGCTGCGTGACCGCTTCCGGATCGAGGAGTAGCTGTGGGAGTAGGAGAGGGAAAGGGACCTGACTGATACTGTGTCTCCGGACCAAGTGGAGACCTAAAGGAGCGTGAGTGTGCTGACTCGTCTACATCTCCTGAGTCAGCACAACATGAGCCGCCCATCCTACTCTTCCTTCCCTTGCAGGAGGCATGCGCAGGTGATGATCCCGCGGTCGAAGGGGCGCGAGGGGATGGCTGGGCTGTACGTCCACCCGTCAGTGTAGGGGAAGGAATTGCGGAGGTCCTCTGAGAGAGCAGAGAGAAGAATCTCGCTGCCTCCTCATCGCTCATCTGCGCTACAAACTCGTCGGGAGTCCCAACAAAGCCATGCGCGGCTAGCAAAGGAGTCCCCTGAGGGGTAGTCGCAGTGCTACGTGGAAGAGGGGTCGGACCAGGGGTAGTCACAGTGCTAGGACCGAGAGGAGTCGGACCAGGGGTAGTCCTCGGGGTAGTCGCCTGAGAGGAATCAAAGTCCTCTGGAGCATATAGATCGTGAGCTCTCCTCCTGCGAGGCTGTCCGTACTCGTCGGATGAGCGACGTGATCCCATGTCTAACATAGACACAAACACGAAAACAGAAAACAAATAAACAAACATGAGCATTCTCATAGGCATAGGCATAGGCAAGAAGAAAGAAGAGGGAAAGGAAAGAAGAGGGAAAGGAAAGAGGGAAAGAAGAGGGAAAGATAAGAGGGAAAGAAGATGTAAAGGAAAGAAAAGAATGAGAACGAGGAAATAGAGAATGAGAGAAAGGGAAAGAGATGAGGGAAAATAGAGAATGAGAGAAGGGGGAAATGAGAGAAGGGGGAAATAGAGTGGGAAATAGAGAATGAGCTTATGCAGAAATAGAGAATGAGCTTATGCTTCTCTCATTCTCTATTTCCGCATAAGCTCACGCATGTGCATGAGCTTATGCGGAAACTTAAGCATAAGCTCATGCACATGCATGAGCATAAGCATGAGAAGGATGAGTTTCCGCATGCTTATGCTCATGCGGAAAAAGAGAAGGAGCTTATGCAGAAAAAGAGAAGGAGAGAAGCATCTCTCATTCTCTATTTCCGCATAAGCTCCTTCTCTTTTTCCGCATGAGCTTATGCTTATGCTCATGGGTGAGCATGAGCTTATGCTCATGTTTCCGCATATGCGAAAATAGAGGAGGAGAGAAGCATAAGCTTCTCTCATTCTCTATTTCCGCATATGCTCACGCAAAAGAGAAAGAGAAAGAGCTTATGCGGAAAGAGAGAAAGAGCTTATTCGGAAAAAGAGAATGAGATCCGCATATGCTTCTCTCATTCTCTATTTCCGCATAAGCTCCTGCGGAAACTTCCGCATAAGCTCATGCTCATGAATAAGCATAAGCTCATGCTTATGCTCATGCGGAAATAGAGAAGGAGCTTATGCGGAATGAGAGAAGGAGCTTATGCGGAATAAGAGAAGGAGCTCATGCGGAAACTTGCGGAAACTTGCATGCGGAATAAGAGAAGGAGCTTCTCTCATTCTCTATTTCCGCATAAGCTCTTGCGGAAACTTACGCATAAGCTCATGCGGAAGAATGAGCATAAGCATGAGCTTATGCTTATGCTTATGCATAAGCATAAGCATAAGCTCATGCTTATGCTCATGCGGAAAAAGAGAGGGAGCTTATGCGGAAAAAGAGAAGGAGCATTTGCGGAAACTTGCGGATAAGCTCTTGCGGAAACTTACGCATAAGCTCATGCTCATGAATGAGCATAAGCATGAGCTTATGCTTATGCTTATGCATAAGCATAAGCATAAGCATAAGCATAAGCTCATGCTTATGCTCATGCGGAAATAGAGAAGGAGCTTATGCGGAATGAGAGAAGGAGCTTATGCGAAAAAAGAGAATGAGAGAAGCATATGCTTCTCTCATTCTCTATTTCCGCATAAGCTCTTGCGGAAACTTACGCATAAGCTCATGCGGAAGAATGAGCATAAGCATGAGCTTATGCTTATGCTTATGCATAAGCATAAGCATAAGCTCATGCTTATGCTCATGCGGAAAAAGAGAGGGAGCTTATGCGAAAAAAGAGAAGGAGCACTTGCGGAAACTTGCGGATAAGCTCTTGCGGAAACTTACGCATAAGCTCATGCTCATGAATGAGCATAAGCATGAGCTTATGCTTATGCTTATGCATAAGCATAAGCATAAGCTCATGCTTATGCTCATGCGGAAATAGAGAAGGAGTTTATGCGGAATGAGAGAAGGAGCTTATGCGGAAAAAGAGAATGAGAGAAGCATATGCTTCTCTCATTCTCTATTTCCGCATAAGCTCTTGCGGAAACTTACGCATAAGCTCATGCGGAAGAATGAGCATAAGCATGAGCTTATGCTTATGCTTATGCATAAGCATAAGCATAAGCTCATGCTTATGCTCATGCGGAAAAAGAGAGGGAGCTTATGCGGAAAAAGAGAAGGAGCACTTGCGGAAACTTGCGGATAAGCTCTTGCGGAAACTTACGCATAAGCTCATGCTCATGAATGAGCATAAGCATGAGCTTATGCTTATGCTTATGCATAAGCATAAGCATAAGCTCATGCTTATGCTCATGCGGAAATAGAGAAGGAGCTTATGCGGAATGAGAGAAGGAGCTTATGCGGAAAAAGAGAATGATAAGCTCTTGCGGAAACTTACGCATAAGCTCATGCTCATGAATGAGCATAAGCATGAGCTTATGCTTATGCTTATGCATAAGCATAAGCATAAGCTCATGCTTATGCTCATGCGGAAATAGAGAAGGAGCTTATGCGGAATGAGAGAAGGAGCTTATGCGGAAAAAGAGAATGAGAGAAGCATATGCTTCTCTCATTCTCTATTTCCGCATAAGCTCTTGCGGAAACTTACGCATAAGCTCATGCGGAAGAATGAGCATAAGCATGAGCTTATGCTTATGCTTATGCATAAGCATAAGCATAAGCTCATGCTTATGCTCATGCGGAAAAAGAGAGGGAGCTTATGCGGAAAAAGAGAAGGAGCACTTGCGGAAACTTGCGGATAAGCTCTTGCGGAAACTTACGCATAAGCTCATGCTCATGAATGAGCATAAGCATGAGCTTATGCTTATGCTTATGCTTATGCATAAGCATAAGCATAAGCATAAGCATAAGCTCATGCTTATGCTCATGCAGAAATAGAGAAGGAGCTTATGCGGAATGAGAGAAGGAGCTTATGCGGAAAAAGAGAATGAGAGAAGCATATGCTTCTCTCATTCTCTTTTTCCGCATAAGCTCTTGCGGAAACTTACGCATAAGCTCATGCTCATGAATGAGCATAAGCATGAGCTTATGCTTATGCTTATGCATAAGCATAAGCATAAGCATAAGCATAAGCTCATGCTTATGCTCATGCGGAAATAGAGAAGGAGCTTATGCGGAATGAGAGAAGGAGCTTATGCGGAAAAAGAGAATGAGAGAAGCATATGCTTCTCTCATTCTCTATTTCCGCATAAGCTCTTGCGAAAACTTACGCATAAGCTCATGCTCATGAATGAGCATAAGCTCATGCTTATGCTCATGCGGAAATAGAGGAGGAGCTTATGCGGAAAAAGAGAAGGAGCACTTGCGGAAACTTGCGGATAAGCTCTTGCGGAAACTTACGCATAAGCTCTTGCGGATGAATGAGCATAAGCATGAGCTTATGCTTATGCTTATGCATAAGCATAAGCATAAGCATAAGCATAAGCTCATGCTTATGCTCATGCGGAAATAGAGAAGGAGCTTATGCGGAAAAAGAGAATAAGAGAAGCGTATGCTTCTCTCATTCTCTATTTCCGCATAAGCTCTTGCGGAAACTTACGCATAAGCTCATGCTCATGAATGAGCATAAGCATGAGCTTATGCTTATGCTTATGCATAAGCATAAGCATAAGCTCATGCTTATGCTCATGCGGAAATAGAGGAGGAGCTTATGCGGAATGAGAGAAGCATAAGCATAAGAGAATAAGAGGGATGCGGAAATAGAGAATAAGGGGGAAAGGAAAGAGAGAAGGGAAAAGAGAGAGGGGGAAAGAGAGAATAAGAGAAGAGGGAAAAAAGAGAAGGGGGAAAATGAGAAAAAGAGAAGGGGGAAGAGAGGGTTCCTACGCCCATCACTGCAGCTAGCACTTAAGGCGCTAGCTGCAGGCAAATGCAAATAACAAAAAGCTTAAATGGAAAGAAGAGGAAGCACTTACCTATAAAAGTATGTCCCGCTCGGTGTAGTGAACTGGGCCCACAAAAGAGAGACTATGTCCCGCTCGGTGTAGTGGACTGGCCCTACAAAAGAGAGAAAACAACCCATTTTTTCAAATAAGATGTTAGTGGAAAGAGGAGATCACAAAAGCAACTTCTTGAAAGGAGACAAGGAAAGAGAAGATTGAGGAGACAAGGAAAGGAGGAGATTGAGGAGAAGAGAAGGAAGAGAAGGAAGAGAAATACAGAAAGAAGAGGTGAGTTTCTTTCTTTCTTTCTTGAAATTTCGTTTTTTGTTTGAATCCTTTCTAATCAAGCATGAAAACTAGTTTAAAACTTTAGCAATACAAGTAGAAACACTCACAAAACCAAAGCTAACAAACAAACAACCTACATTGTTGAAAAAAACTCACCTTTTAAAGAACTTTCTTTCTGGAAACCAAAGAGGGAAAAAGGAGAGAGAGGGTGCACAAGAGGTAGGAGGAGGGTGAGGAGTGGGAAATAGGGTAGGAGGTTGCTTGGAATAGATGGGAGGTCAGTGAAAATAGGTGGGAGGAGATTTTGGAGAGCTTAGTTTAGAGATTAGGAAAGCTTTGAGCAAAACGCCGCGGGTTTCGCCGTTTCGGGTTTTAACCCACAGCGTCGCTATATAGCGACGCTTATTCGTCGCTATATAGCGACGTTTTCAATTAAAAACGTCGCTATATAGCGACGCTTTCAATTAAAAACGTCGCTATATAGCGACGGAACAGAGCGTCGCTATATAGCGACGCTAACTGTTTGTTTTTTAATGAGGCCTCTTGTGACTCAAACATGCTATGCCTATAATTGTCAATATCTCCTCTTACTACATAGCCTTACTATATAGGATTTTTTGTTTCAATCCTTACTATATAGCGATGTCATTCTTTTTATATAGCCTCAAGAGAAGCTCAAATTAAACATGCTATGCTCATGATTGTGTACATCTCCTCTTCATGCTTATGTTTTGGTTTTATAAGTGTAGATGGAAGGGACGAGTGGAAGCTCATCCGATGATGCGCCAACGCCCGGGAGCACGAAGTGGCTTACGGAGAGGTTATATTGTCATTGCACTCATTGCAAGCGAGAAGTACGACATCAACGTCGTATTATCATGCGCCACTTGCGGATGTATGGGGAGGAGCCGGAACCAGTACCCCCCGTTGGTGTTGCACATGTTGATGGATCATCGGTAAGTCAAAGCTATTTAAGTTCGCAATCTTATTGTATACCCGCCGGAATTAGAAGATCTTCTATTTACACGAATGAGCTTATGACAGGATGACGAGGGTGACGAGGGTACACATATACCTTCTCACTTTCAACAAGACTATAGTCTCCCAGATGACGACGAGGGTATGGTCGACATGATGGATTCCATTTTTAGGGGCACTACATCCCACGTACACGTGATGTCAGAGTCTGAGGTGAAAATGCGAGAGTTGCAATCAACACAATTGTACGAGGGTGCCAGGATGTCTAAACTACGTGCTTGTCTCTCAATCTTGAATCTACAAGTACAGTATGGGTGGTCGGATACAAGTGTCTCGGCCTTAATGAGGTTAGCCCTTGCATTAATTTGATTGACTCATTATTTGGATATTGTTTGTTTTGAGAATCATCATTTGGATAGTGTCTTTGTCATAGGTTGCTCCAAAAGATGTTGCCTGCACCAAATACCATGCCCGCATCAAGAGATGAAGCGAAAAAGATGCTAACAATGGTGGGTATGGATTATGATACCATCCATGCTTGCCGTAATGATTGTATTCTCTTTCGTCGTGAGCATGGAGATTTGGCTAGTTGTCCAAAGTGTGGGGAACAACGATATAGAGATGACTTGCAGGGTGAGAGGATACCGGTAAAGGTCTTAAGACACTTTCCCATCATTGCAAGAATACAACACATGTTTCGATGCAAATCCATAGCGGAGTTGATGACATGGCATGCATCTCATCGGTCCACTGATCACACATTGAGGATTCCCGCAGATTGTGCGGCTTGGAAGCACATAGATAATCAGTGGCCGGACTTTGCGAGAGAGCCACGCAACTTACATCTTGGGCTAGCCATGGACGGCGTGAATCCTTTCGGGTTACGCTCGACATCTTGGTCAACATGGCCCATAGTCGTGGTGAATTACAATATCCCATTATGGCTAACAATAAAAAAGGGACACCTCATGCTTGCACTACTTGTGCCAGGAAAGTACAAGGCAAGAAACATGGACGTGTACATGGCACCTTTGATAGAGGAGTTACAGATATTATGGAGAGGAGTGCAGGTCTTTGATATTTCCAGAGCTCCTAGGCATACCAATGATATTTCCGTCAGGGGTATCTTGATGTGGACCATGCATGACTACCCAAGATATGGAGAGTGCGCAGGTACGTGGTTATGTCTTTACATGTACAATGAGGGATTATGCTTTTTTTACTCTCTTTTGCACGCATGTCTTGTACTAACATATTCATGCACGCGTGCAGGGCTTGCTACAAGTGGGTACCATGCTTGTCCTGTTTGTGGACCCGCTCTGAAATCGCTTGCACGCTACTCCAAACACATGAGGAAAAATGTTTATGAAGGTCATGCTCGATACCTTCCGCTCGACCATCTCGCACGTGGAGGTCAGCTTGATCCACCACCATCATATTTAAAAGCAAGTGATTGGATTCAAGCTTGGAGGGAGAATGGAGAGGAACCTCCTCCTGGTATGAAGAGGCTATCGATCTTTCACGAGCTTCCTTATTGGGGTCAGTTACAAATCAATCATCTCGAATGTGGGGGCTACCATTTGGGCACACTTGGTTGGTTCCAAGGACTCGAGAGGAGTGCGAGAAGACTTGCGTGCTATGAATAGGATGTCTCGTTTGTGGCCCCAAGTGCATGCTTCAGGAAAAGTTGTCCTCCCGAAAGCAACGTGGATCCTCTCTACGAGGGAGGAGGCAGCGATCAAGGCAGACATTGCCTCTTTTCAAACACCGACAGGGTACATGCGTTGCTTGAAAGGAGCATTTTCAAAGGACAATAAGCTTAGTGGCCTCAAGTCCCATGATTGGCACAAGGTCTTACAGGTATTCTAAGTAGAATTAGTGTACCGATAATAGTGATGCATTAGCGTAATTATTATTATGTTATATTGTTGACATGATTTCATTGTTGCTTTGATAGTTCATCCTTCCAATTACAATAAAAGGGTGCTTACAAGAAGATGTTAGAAATGCTATATTCAAGATCTGTGGTATTGTGAGGTATGCTTACTATCAATTCGCATTATCTATTTTCTTCATGGACATGTGAAATAGGTGGATATCTCAAATATCTTACATATGCATGGACATGTGAAATAGGTGGATATCTCAAAAAGAGATCTCTATATCGAGCATCGAGAAGGCTAGGGTGGAATCCATCGAAGCCGTATGCTTGCTTGAGAAGCACTTTCCCTCAAGCATTATGACAACTCAAGTCCACTTGCTTGTGCACATAGTTGATGAGGTGGCTATAGCAGGTACCGTTCATAATCGATGGATGTTTTTTCTCGAGCGGTTTATGAAAACTTTAAAGGGGTTTGTAAGACAAAGAGCAAGACCAGAAGCAAGCATGGCAGAGGGATGGCTTGTGCAAGAGTCATTAGTATATATCACAGAGTTTCTTGCATCCACGGATCCTGATATGCCGCAATCTTGGCGAGGTCCCCCAAGGAAAAGGGATTGAAAGAAAGATGAGCGAAGAGCAAATGGAGAAATTCAATAAGTTTTGTATCCTCAATAGCCCTGAGATGCAGAAGTGGATTGAGAGATATGAAGTGGCCAAAGCAGAAAGAATAAATGCAAGGACGAGATTCAGAGTAATGTACAGGCGATCACAACCATATCCACGAGATCTGGCTCTTCTCCCTACTCACATGTCACTTGATTGGCTACAACTAGCTATACGTAAAGCCGAACGTGATGGAGAGACAATAAACGAGCGCGAGCGGGAGTTATCATCTGGATGTATGGTGCATGTAAGTTTCTTATCTCTTGATGTAATTAAGTAATTATTTGTGGCAATATATGCTATAAAATAGGTGCATCTTCATTGTTTTAATGATGCTCTTTTACAGTACAAAAAGTACAGTGCATTATGGTCATATGGACGACATTTTCGCATAGAACGCATCGATTCAAAGAGAGTCACGTATGATTGTGGAGTCATGGCTAACTTCACACAAGATAGCCGAGCAAGTGCTTCGGATACCAATCTTCTCTCCTCACAGTTGGATTATTGTGGAACCATACGCGACATCTATGAAATTGATTTCAGACGATTTACTATTTTCATTCTTGATGTAAAATGGTTTAGAACTACTTACAACGGTCCCCATGCAACTGTGAGAAAAGATGGTAGCGGTCTCTTTGCAATAGACTCCACCAAACATTGGACCGATGAAAGTGATACTTTTGTTCTTCCCGAGCACTGTGAGCAGGTGCATACTAATGATTTAATTAGTCGAAGCTTTCGTTTTTTAAGTCCATTGATATATATATAATTGACGACATTTGGCACGTGATTTTTCATCTTCAATATAGGTGGTTTTTCATCCGGATCGTTCTGATCCAAGATGGTGGTACGTGATCCAAGTTGCACCACGAAGTAAGCAGATTTTTGAAGATCGAGATGTGGATATGGAGATGCCACTACCAAATCCGGATCCAATTGATGAATCTAGCGAAGAAGATGTAGATCACCATATGAGGCAAGAGGAAGATGCGCATAATGACATCGCACGGGAGGAGGATGGAGATCACGATATTGACGAGGAAGACAACAATCGTCAAGATCAATCACCACACTTAAGCTTAATTGAAGAAGATGATCAAATACTTTTAGGTGAACGTACGATGCTAGAGTACGATGATGATATAGGAGATCAACTCGGTATAGAGTTGGAGATAGACTTGCTTGGCGCCTTAGACTTGGCTCAAGATGAAACAGTTGATGTAAATGCTCTTATTTAATTTGATTTTTCTCATCTCCAACTTGGACATGAATATATGAGCTTCAAAGGCTTGATGTACATGCTCTCATTTTTTATTTCTCTATGAGCTCAAACATGTATGAAAATTTAAAAAATTTTGTCATTGGAAGAAAATAAATTTTAAGGCTAAAAAAAAAAAAAAAACCTCTCTGTAAAACGTCGCTATAATATAGTCTCAGTGTCGCTATATAGCGATCTTTAAAAGTCGCTATATAGCGACTTTTACTAAAGTCGCTATATAGCGACCTTTCAAAGTCGCTATATAGCGACCATTACTAACGTCGCTATATAGCGACGCTTATTAAAAGTCGCTATATAGCGACGATTTACGACACCCGATTTTTATACCGACGATTAACGCTAAGCAGGCGCTAATCGTCGGTACGTAAACGTCGCAATAGGATGCGTGTGTAGTAGTGTAGCAATGGTGGATTATAGAAAGCTGATGGATCCTAATGTGATACTAGAGATGACAAAGAATTTACTGAATGATGGGTGGGAAGTAGCATTGTATCGATGGGTTTTGCAGCTGAGAAATTGCTACGCCAAGGTAGAAATGTAAATGTTATTGATACCTCCCATCAGATTGAGTTCTTTGACACATATTATAGTTGCACTACCTTGTTTGAACAATAAAATGTCAAAGAAGAGGGTAGTGAGGAAAATGTCGAAGACAAGAGGGTAGTGAGTTTGAGGGTGGTGATTCTAGCTCAGGTGATGATGAGGATGAAAGCTCTAAATCCGATGATTTACACCAAGAATAAATCTGCACAAAGAATAAGGGTGATCAATTATCAACTAGAGTCAAGGAGGTTCCACTCATCATACAGGATGGCCCATGATAGGAAAAGGTAAGGCTAAAGAGGTGGAAGCACTTCCCTTGAAATTAAAGGTAAGGAAGGCACCCTTGATCTTGGGTGAAGGACATGCAAATGATCAACCAAGGAAGCCTTACCCGAAGAAGGTATGGATGAGGCAATGACCAAGAGGAGTTACTAGGACCTTACAGACTCTAGAGTAGCCTAATAGTCAGGAACCTAGTAGCCATGACCCTACTCACCAAGAACTTAGTCATGAGACTCTAGAATGATCCTACTAGTTAGGTGCTTGGAACTGAAGAGCAAACTACTGAGGACCTTGCTATTGAGATTCTAGAGCAGCCTATTAGTCAGGACCCTGGTAGTCAAGGGTGCATTGAGGACATTGGTACTGTCTTAGAGCAGCCTATTAGTCAGGACCCTCATAGTCAAGGGCTTGGCATTGAGGACATTGGTACTAAGGAACATGATGGCTGATGGCTTTGTAATCACAAGTTTTGAACTTTGCAAGTTTTGAACTTCTATGTAAAGTGAATATCTAATAAAAAGCTAACTACTTTTTTTATTTCTTTACTCTCATTATTGTGTATAAAGATTGTTTATGAGGCCCATTTTGTACTTAATGGTGTATTTTAATGTCAATGTATTTGTATAGTTAAGTGTGTTTTTTAATACCAAGTGAGGTGTATATGTACACCATTTACACATAAAAGGATTTATGTACACTACCTTTCTAAGGGGTTTATGTACACCACCTTTCTAAAAGAAATGGTCATAAAGGTGTGTGCACACCACTTATACATAAAGGTGTTTATTTACACCACCTTTCTAAGAGAATTGGTCATCTATTGATGTTCTTAGGTGATAGTAGCTCAATTCATAAGAAGTTATAAAGATGTTTATGTAGACCACCTTTGTAAGAGATTTGGTTATGCATTGATGTCCTTAGTACTTACTCACCAAATCTTTTGTTTTGAGTTATCAAATCTAGTTCAAAAAACAACATTACTAGTATATTCAAAAATTTTGGACTGTTTTTTAGTCCATTTCTCAAATTGGACTTTACACAAGTCCAAAAATTTTGAATAATGTGTTTGAAGAGTTCTTTGTGCTTGCATATCAAAATTTTCACATTGTAATATATCACTGAATGTTTCAAAGTCTCCATTTGGATGTTTTAACTGTACTTTAGGATTGATCACATTGGTGATTATCACTACACATCTTGTCTCACCACAACGTTGAAAATGACAAACGTTCATACGATCAAGACTATGTATTTATCCAAAGGCTACTACTTCATTCTTCTCACATAACACCACATCTAAGCCCTCTATTAGGGTGAATATCTGTAAATGCAAGAAAATATTAAGATTAGCACAACTACCAAAAAACCCAACAAATCTCTAATTTATAAGATTTAACCCTAGAAATGCTCAATTTTTATATCAAATCAAGAACAAAACCATTCCTTAACCCTCCTAAACTCTAACTCTAAACTATAGATCATAAATCTTAGACCCTAGATCGTAAATCCTAAATCCTAGATCTTTAAATCTATAAAACCCTAAACCATTAACCCTAGACCCTTAACCCTTGCTCCTAGACCCTAAATATTAAACCCTAGCTAAACCCTAAAATGCAAGCAATAATATATATATATTTATTTGATTTAAGCAAGAGGTTGGAGTGCTCCCAACCTGTTGGGTGCACCCCCAACCTATTGAGTGAGCAACAAGCTGGAGGTGCACCCATCATGTTGCTCAACTCAGTAAAAAATAATGATTTGAGCAACAGGTTGGAGTGCACACAACCTATTTCTTAAGCAACAAGTTGGGTGCACCCCCAACCTATTTCTTAAGCAACAAGTTGGGTGCACCTCCAACCTGTTGAGTGAGCAACAGGTTGGAGGTGCACCCAACTTGTTGCTCAACTCGATAAAAAATAATGATTTGAGCAATAGGTTGGGGTTGCACCCCACCTATTGCTCAAATCAGGAAAAAATACTAATTCGAGAAATAGGTTGGAGTGCACACAACCTAGTGTTATTGGGGGTGGATCCCACCTGTTTCTCAAATTAGTAAAAAATATTGATTCAAACAACAGGTTGGAGTGCACACAACCTGTTGCTTAAGCAACAAGTTGGGGGGGTGCATCTCACTTGTTTCTCAAATCAATAAAAAATACTAATTTGAACAACAGGTTGGAGGGCACACTGCCTATTTCATAAGCAACAGGTTGAGTGCATCCCCAACCAGTTGCTTGAGCAACAAGTTGGGAGTGCCTCTCACCTATTTCTTATATAAGTAAAAAATATTGATTTGAGCAACAGGTTGGAGTGCATGCAACTTGGTGTTGTTGGGGGTGACCCAACCTACTCCTCAAATTACTAAAATTACTTATTTGAGCAATAGGTTGGGTGCACCCCTATTGGGGATTTGATTATTATCATTTTTTAATAAATAGAATATTTATTCTTTTAAATAAAATAAATAGTCTACGAATATGAATAAAAAGAATTTTACTTTTTAAAAATATATATAATATTATTTATTATATTAAAATATTACTATACTTTATTATAACAGAGTAGCATGACTCATGTATGACATACGATGGGTTAGAGACTTACCTCAGGTCTCAAGGTGGCCTTTAATTTCTTCAAATCGAATCTTAGCATTTCTTCCAGATGGAAAAATTGTGTAAATTTGTAACATCTCTCTCTCTCTCTCTCTCTCTCTCTCTCTCTCTCTCTCTCCCTCTCTCTCTCTCTCTCTCTATCTATCTATCTATATATATATATATATATGTGTGTGTGTGTGTGTGTGTGTGTGTGTGTGTGTGTGTGTGTATATATATATATATATAGATAGATATGTGTGTGTGTGTATATATATATATATATATGTATATATATATATATATATATGTATATATATATGCTTTTTACTAAATTTACTATATTTCAAATTTCAATGAAAAATATTTTCTTAAACCAATGCATCCATCTCTCTCTTTTCTTTGAAACTTGAGAGTGTGTATGTGTGTATGTGTGTATAACTGTTAACAAAATTCAAGTACATTTTATTAATGAAAAATTTATAGATAAGGGATTTTAAAAATAGGCCTTGAACGCATGTAATATAGAGCGTTTATACATAATGACTGCTCGAGTCATTGACATGCTCATAGATTTTAAGCTCATATTATTTACCAAGTTTATATCTCACAAGACGGATGCGTCAATTTTACGAGCAAAAACCTATGAGCAGGTTTATCCGAGCGTGTTTTTCAAGAGATTTTTAAAAATGTTTTTCTTTAGGAAACATGGTTTTTACACTTTTATTTTCACTAGAACTAGATCCCTTTATCATAAAAATATACAGACTAGTCACTCATTCATTTTTACACAACATAATTTTCTTATTTAGAGACATCCCTTTGTACCCCTGTTATTACCTTAAAAAAGTGTTGATTCCTTTAAGAAACATTCCTCATAATCACTCTCAATGTAATAATACTATGCATATATAATTACTTATTAACACAGTTATATCATATGGCAATATCTTTTTAGTGTTTTTATAGCATATTTATGGACATGTTTCTAAAGAAGTTTAAATTACTATAAATAAGTATTAACTTGGGCTTATATATCACTCTCATAAAATACATGTAATATTTAATACTATATATGAAAGATTTTCCAAAATATAACTTCATGGATGTGCTCAAATGGGGTGTTCCGATCAATTTGAGTGGTTGAATGACTATATTTGGACATTGGATATGAAAGTTATGTCACTTTTAAAAGTGCTGTCCAAGGTAGTTTCGCCAGCGAAACTACCTTGGGAGACTTGCTTCAAAGGGGTTTCGCTGGCGAAACTACCTGGATGGCTTGCTTCAATGAGTTTTCTTTGAAGAAACTCTTTCATGAAGATAGGTTGAGAGAGGGTTTTCAATGTCACCCCCTATTAAGTAAAAGTTGTAAGAAGGATCATAAGGGAATTTTCATAGAGAAGTCTACTCGACATGTGGGTTTCTTCAAAAGCCATCCCATTATGCTCTCACCATTCCTACAGATTCACCTAAAGATTTTTGTATAAAATAGGCATTGCTATAATACTTTGCATATTTCTAAGTGAAACTATGTTTTCTTCTGATCGATTTTTGCCATATTTATGCATAGTTGGAAGCTTTTTTTTTCCTTCGCTTGGACGCTCGGAAGATTTCGCTCAGAAAATGCTCGTCCCCCTCACAAGTAAATGAAATGTCATTACATTGACCTAAGCATTGGAGAAAATTATGCTAAATGCTATATTGTACTAAGGTCTTTTTTGTTAATGATTTATGCAAACCTAAGTAGGAGTAGGACTAGGAGCCACTTACATCTTAAAATAGCATAACCATTTAGCTTTACTTTTACTAGCTTACCAAAATAGTTACCTTTACTATCTTACCAAAACAGTTTGCAAGGTCTTGTATGATTATTGGAAATGTATGTCCTAATTGAACTATCATGGTGCAATCAAGAACAAAACCATTCCTTAACCCTCCTAAGCTCGAAACTCTTTTTAACCATAGATCTTTAACCTTGGACCCTATATAGTATATCCTAAAACCTAGATCTTAAACTCTTTAAAACCGTAAACCTAGACCGTCGATGCTAAACCCTAAACCCTAGGTCCTAAACCCTAGATCGTAGACCCTAAACCCTAAACCCTTAACCCTGAACCCTAGATCCTAAATCCTGGATCGTAAATCGTAAACACTAGACTCTAAACCTTAAACCCTAGACCCTGGACCCTAAACCCTAGACCCTAGACCCTAAACCCTAGACCCTTAACCCTTGCCCCTAAACCCTAAAACCTAAACCTTAAACCCTAGACCATAAATCCTAAATCTTAAACCCTAGCCAAATCCTAAAATGCAAGAAATAATTTGTAAAATATCTTGATTTAAGCAACAAGTTGTAAGAAAACCCTAAAATGTCAGCAATAGTCTCTAAAATATCTTGATTTAAGCAACATATTGTGTTGCACAACGTAATGCAATAGGTTGAGAAAATTTACCAAGAGGTTGAGGTGCACACAACTTGTTGCTTGAGCAATAAATTAGGGTGCACCTAACCTGTTATGTGAGCAATAGGTTGGGGGTGCACCTAACTTGTTGCTCAAATCAATATTTTATAGTGATTTGAGCAACAGGTTGGATGCACCCAAACCTATTGGTCAAGCAACAAGTTGGGGGTGCACCCAACCCAAATTACTAAAGAATATCATCTGAGCAATAGGTTAAATGAACCCAAAAGAAAGCTTGATTATTATTATTTTTAATAAAAATAATATTATTTATTTATTTTTTGTAAAAAAATAGTCTATGTATATGAATAAATTATTGCTCTTTAAAAAAATATCTAGAATATTATTTATTATATTAAAATATTATTTTACTATATCATAATATTAATACAATATTAATATATTGTAATTTTTTTAAAATATGTTATTATTTTAGATTTTAAAAATCATATTTTATATTAGATTATTATTATTTTTTAGTATAAATATTTAATATATTATATAATAGTATTTCATTGTGGAATCGTTTCAAAGTGTTGTCCTCCAAATCGAATAAGTTGTATAAGGAGTGATAGTTTCTTTGGACTGATAGATAATATATTAGTCTTGTCATATGAACAATTAGTTTGGATAGCCTCGTTTACTTTGATATATAGAAAATGCTATGTATAGAGCTTGCTATATGTAGAAAGAGGTATTGATAATAGTATGTTATTTATGGTGAGGTTGCAAAAGTAAGAGCTATATAGACAAAGATCTAAAGGCAAGAGCTATATAGATAGAGATCTAAAAGTAAGAGTTAAATATACTATTATGTTGCACGAGTCTAGGATAATAATAGGAGCTTAACAACATTAGCGTTTGAAAAAATTATTCCTTATCAAAAGGCCTAAAGCAAGTGTAAAATTTTCACTAAGGGGGCATGAAAATAATTCAATAATTTAATAATTTAATTTGATTTGATTTTAGTTTATTGTCATACCAATAGGTTAGAAGAGAGTTGAGAAATAAAAATAAAAGTGAAAAAGGGAAACAAGTTGTAATAGGTTAGAAGAGAGTTCAAATTTTAAAATAAAAAGAAAAAGCGCAATAGGTTGGAAGGTGCTGCATACGTAACAGGTTGGGAAGACATTCACCTATTGCAACATTTGGAAAATTTTGTGAATTTGAGCAGCAAGTTGAAATGAAGAGAGAACAATGAAAAGTTCAGGAATGAGGAAAACAAATGAAGATTATCATACTTATAATTCTCCTCAAAAAATCCCTATACGTGCCCTAACCCTAATTATCTCATATGTTATTTATTCTATATAATACTCCTCCTTCCTCATCTCTTCACTTTTTCAAATCTCCACAGACAACCTCCTCCTCCTTATTGGTAATCCCTCCCTCCCTCCTCTTCCCTCTCTCCCTCCCTTGCTCCTCCCCTCCTCCTCCCTTCTCTTCTTTCCTTCTCTCCTCCCTCTCCTCCTTGAAGCTGCCGCGTACTCCACCCTTCTCTCCTCCTCTCCTCCTGCCTCCCTTCCTCCTCCCTTATCCTCCCTCTTGTCCGCCGCCCCTCCTTCTGGTGGCACCCTCCTCATCCCTTCTCTGTTGCGTCTCCTTTGGGATACCACTGCCCCTCTTTTGTTGCCACCCCTCCTTTGCCATCCTGGACTGCCAAGGGCTGCCAGTGATGCCTCTCCCTTCTTCTCCTCCTCCTCCCCTCCCTCCTTCTCGTCCTCCTCCTCTCCCTCCTTCTCCTCCTCTCCCTCCTCCTCCTCTTTTCCCTCTCCTTCTCCTCCCTGCTCCCGGTGGTGGTAGGCAGCCTCACGATGGTGGTAGGTGGAGCAGCGTGATAGGCAGAGTGGCAAAGTAGTGTAGCATGAGGAGCAATGAGTATGGCACAAGCAGCAAGGGGCACCCCCTCTCTCAACCTACAGTGCACGCCACAGGTTCGGAGTGGGGAGGGTAAGATTAATTAGGTTTAAATCCCCCCCTCTTAACCTGCTATGCACACCACAAGTTGTGAGGAAGATTAATTAAGTTTAAGTTCAAAGCCCCCCCCTCCCAACCTGCGGCATGCGTCGCAGGTTGGGGGAGGGGGAGTAAGATTAATGAAGTTTAAGTTTAACCCCCCCCCCCCCATCTACAATGCACGCAGTAGGTTGGGAGGGGGGGAAGATTAAGTTAATTAAAGCCCCCCTCCCAACCTACTAACGTTAAAAATTTCCCCTTCTCAATTTTATTTAAAAACTAAAAATACATTTTTTTTTAAATCTCTTTATTTTAAAAAAAAATAACTTTAGTTAGTTTAATTTTAGTAAAGTTAATTTTTTTAATAAAAAATTTTCCTTCCTCTATTTTATTTAAATAATAATAAATACGTTTAAAAATTTCCTCTCTTTATTATTTTTTAAAATTTAACTTTAGTTAATTTAAGTATAGTTAAGTTATTTTTTTTAATGAAAATAAAATTGAAAATTTAAATTTAGAATAAACTTTTTCACCTTTCATGTTAAAGAAAATATTAAAATAAAGAAAGGGAAGAATATTAAAAGAAAAAAAAGGACGAAATACTATGGATGACTGATGCTATCGACGTAGAGTTATTGTTAGGATAGTTGTTACGCTTTGGTTAGTAGCACTAAGGAGGGATTATCGACTCCAAAAGACTTAGGTAGTTGGACACACATTTTTTATATAGTTAGACACTCGCTTTTTTACATCTCACTTTTTTTAAATAGTTAGACACTCGCTTTTTTTACATCTCAATGCGCTTTTTTACATCTTCATGAAATAAGTTCTAATGTAAATAGATATAGATTTGTAGGAAATCATGGCAAAGTCTGTGGCTCCCAAGGTCATTAACAAGGAAATCATGACATAGTCTATGGCTCCCAAGGTCAAGGTCATTAACAAATTTATCAATCATGACCGGTACTTCACAGTAAGGAGAAATGCATAGTGTTTTTTGTTGGTCCTCACTGAGCAACATGTTTCAAGCCCAAAATATAGCATAGAGGCAATAAGGACTGCTCACATGGTCACAAAGATAGATATTCAAGAAGAAAATGGTTTGATGAAAGTTATGTGCACAACAAGCAAGAATAATGAATTGCTACTCTATACTCTAAGAGTTAGCAACAAGAAGTACTTCGGAGCGGGAAGTTTGAATTCCTTGAGGGCTACATATTAACTCTCACCTCTCCTATAACTCATTTTCAATCACACCCTCCCTTCTACTCTTGCCCCCATCGTGTTTCCCTCTCTTCCTCTCTCCCTCATGTTGCTCTCCCCCTACCTCTCGCTCATGTTGTGCTCCCTTTCCCCTCTCCCTCTCCCTCTCCCTCTCCCTCTCCCTCTCTCTCTCCTTTCTCCTACGTTCTCTTGATCTCTTTTCCCATTCTCCTCCTTCTCTTCCTCTCTCTTCCCCTCCCTCTCTCTCTCTCTCTTCCCCTTCTCCTCTCCTCTCTCCCTCCCTTTCTTCCTCACCCTTTCTACTCCTCTCCCATGCATCCCCACCCTCACTGCATTGCCGCGATGGCTTGTCCTTTTTTTTTTGGGGGGGGGCTACCTTTGCAGCATGACCCCTTCCCCTCCCCCAGTCATCGACCCCTTCCCTCTCCTCCTATCTTTTTGCTATATTTTAAAATTGAAATTGTGCTTGGTAATCTAGACCAAAAACATGTCCGATAATGAGGCCAAGCCTCTTTAAAGGTCTAGATCAATTTCCATGTTTCACAACTTGGCTAGATGTCAGATCCCTAATACTACGCACCTTTAAATTCTATCCTACCTTGTGGCTTATGCCAGTTGTACACCAGTTCATTTTTCTCTTATAGCATTGGGATTCACTAGTGTGCTTGGCTAGCATCTTTGTTGATATGCACAAGTATAAGGCATTGGAATTTGGGATTCTTACTCGTGTTTAGTAGGTCGTTTTGCTACAATAATTGACTTAAAATTTGTAGCCTATGCTACACATTGGAGTTTGATGCTCTACTTCTAAAGCCATTGACATTGTTCATTTTTAAAATTATATGCGCTTCTAAGACATCCATTTTGGAAATTTTATTTCTTACTGGTTTGTTCTACAATCAAATGTCACCTCTTGCTCTTGCTTTTTTGCACTTTGCATTTTTTGGAGATCTCAAGGTTTTCTTCTATAACACACGATCTGTGTATAGGTTATAACGGGGCAAAGTACAGTTTCCAAGTGAAGAATTTTATGACCTCATTTGTTGATTGACAGAACTTTGTACCTTATCAGCTTTTATTTCCATAGACTTCCACACTTTGCAATTGAGTGTTTGATGCCAATTTCACCACAAAAGGTCATCTATTTCCTTTGCCATAGGGTCTTCTCTTGGAATGTTGAATGATAGAGAATTTTAAAAGTAACAATTGTCTTTTGTTACTGCTACTTCAGTCAAAAGCAAACAAATTGCTAGGAGTGTGCTTGGTAGGTTTCTACCTCAATGTTTGCATTTGAACACTCCATAGATTTGTGCGGGATTTGGGGCAAAACAAACAATTTACTTCGGCATGGATGCGATTTTATTACCAATTAATTACCACTAGTCACTGGCATGGCAGCTTCTTCATGATTATTTGGACATCTCGAAGTTAATTACAAGCCACCATAGTAGCATATGATTGAATGCCAAACTTGCATGGGAAAAAATACTTTTAGTGCAGTTCAAACTACCAGTCACCATGGTGTGATGAGGTAAAATAGCATCTCATCATTCTATAATTGGATGGTCTTGCATATCAACGATCATTTTTAGGGCAAAACAAGTAATTTAGTCCGGCATGCATGCGATTTAATTACTACTTAATTACTAGTCACAGGTATGGTAGCTCCTTTATTATTATTTGGATGTCCCAATGTTAATTACCAAGCATTGTGCTATGGTGGCTTGTGATTGCATTTGAGCCACCATAGTGATTGGACACTTGGTGGAGCTATACAAATAATCATGAGCCATCTTAATAAGCCACCTTAATTAATCAAAATATGAGTGAGTGTGATTATTGGAGGCTCAATGGTGCCATCTACATAATCATGAGCCATCTTTGATCAATCAAAAGTCAAGCTACCATCATTAAAGGTGAGGGCATTGCGATGACTAGGACTAGATTGTTTTGCCCTAAAAATGATTGCCGACATGCAAGTGCATCCAATTGTAGAATCATAAGCCGCTATTTAATCCCATGCCACTGCGATGACTGGTAGTTTTAATTGCACTAAAAATAGTTTTTCCCAAAAAATAATCATATGCACAAATGGCTTTTGGGGCCTTTTCGGACCTCTAGGTGCCCGTTTCCAGTGTTTCAAAAGCCCTTTTAGGGATTTTGGCCTAGGCTTTAGCCGAGTCGGTGTTGTCCAAGATACCAAATTCTATGCCATATGTTAGTGGGATTATGTCATATTTTATTATTTTAGAAAAAAGGAAAAACGAAGAAATCATGAATTTTTCTCAAGGCCCCAAAACGAGCTCCTTTTTTTCCTAATGAAGCAATCGAGTTGAAGGTGTGTGCCTAGAAAACCTTTATAACTATTGTAAGCCTAAACACCATATTAGGGAATTTGGGAGTTCCCAATATGGCTAATATTTGGCCACATGGTCAAATCTTAAAGTTGAAAGTGGAATCTATCCTAAACACTATATTTGGGAGTCCTGTTTTAAATAAAAGGTTAAGATTTAGCCACATGGTCAAATGTTAACTGATTATTTGAAAGTGGGACTTGGGAAACTCCCAATTCTCTAATATAGTATTAAGGTGTTTATTGGAACCATTATAAAGCTATTTGAGATAATAACATTGTTGCTTTTTGAAACTCTAAAAGGTGTTTATTGGCACCGTTATTAACTTTTGGAGATTTTAGAGTTCTGAGGAGTTTATTAACACTGTTATAAATCTTGGAGATTTTAGAAGACTCTCATGGTAAATTAATCTCATGTATGGACCTTAGCTTTGTGTGTGTGTGTGTGTGTGTGTGTGTGAGAGTGTGTGTACATATGTACATACATATATATGTGGTTTATCCATGGATTTAAATGATTTTTGTTTATTTAAGTTATTAATAAGTTAAGGAAAAGTTAAACTTTTAAATGAGGATTCTTAAAAATAAAAATAAAAATTTATACTAGGATTTTTGCAATATAGAGTAATGTAAGAATTATGTTTCATAGTTTTTTGCATTATTAGTACAAAATGATAGTGTAAGTAAACTCTTTATTCCAAAAGGTAGTGCCACCTTTTGGTTTGGGAAGGATATTTTCATAAAGTAGATTTTTTGAATATAAATTTAAGTACAAAATGAATTGGGACCATGCACCACTCTATGTAAGCTGTTATGTTAGATTTATGAAATCTAAGTTTATTTGCTTTAAAAAACTCTCAATTTTGGCTTACTTTTGGGTTTGATTTTCTTTTTCCAATAGTGTTTTTCAAATAAAATTTTGTCTAAAAGTACTTATGAAAATGAATTTGGACATTGCAGAGTCCAAAATTAATGAACTATATGTTCTATCACAAAAAACCCTAAACAGAAACTTCAAAACCATAAAAAATCATCAAAACCAGTTGGCAAAACTATGAGTTTCTATACCACTACCTCGACACCATAGGCTTGCTATCTTGCTAGTGGCTGTTGCCATAGCCCCTTATCCGTCGACTAACACATGTCAACCACCTAACCCACTTGTCAAATTTATGGTCTGATAGACAGGTTGACTCGGTGCTTTAGCTCTATCCCGTTGGGTCCTCTATCCCATCGGGTCAGTGCTTTAGCTCTATCCCACAAGGATCAATACTTTTTCTCTATCCTACCGGGTTGATGATATAGGTTTATCCCACTGGATCAGTGTTGTAGGCCTCTATCCCACTAGAGGAATAGCTCTAGGAACACAAAAATTAGGAGATATAAGTGTAATCTATCACCTGAAAATTGGGACCCCAAGTATAAGAAAATGATGAAATTTGCATGCAAATTGTATTCAAATAAACTCCATTTTGCAAAAAAATCACAATAGCACTGCCCTCGCACCCCACTAGGAAGCCACAAGGGGCTCCCGCCCCTTGACCATGCGTCGAGTCAGATTCAACCCAAAATTGGGGCCTCAACTATGCCAATGAATACATGATCTTGAGATCAAGAAGACTCCTACATGGTTACCCTGAGCCTAAAGATAGTGCCTCAAATATCATCTTGTAAACCTTCATACCTAGCGTGGCATACATAGGGTCAAAAGTCGGTTCTCACTCCTTGCAAGAACCACTACCAGGTGAATTATCCAGCCCAGAAGAGTCCATGAGTCAGGACAGAGACATGGGTGAACCCTCTAATGTTAGAGCCTCAGTGGCTTTGAACTCCATCCCCAATGATCTCCACTCTCCTACCCCTTCTACAGGAGAAACTAGATTAAGGGAAATAAAACATGGGAGATATCCTCCTTGGCAACAAAACATGGGAGATACTCCCTACCCAACAACTGCCCGTTATAGACCTATTCCTGCAGGAGGGAACATACTACTCCCTACAGGACCTCTAGTCCAACCTTGGGCCCAACCCAACCCAAGTCACAATGCAAATGCCTAGTGGGTCAAGGCACTCGAATCCCAACTTTGTGCTATCAAATCCATGGAACCCTTCATTAGAACCACTGTGCATGGGACAATGCCCACAATATCCCACAACCTCCTCATTTATCATAAACAGTCCTTATGGACGAAGCTATGAGAATCCTAGTGCAAGTGCTAGCAAGCGGGGACTGTCGCTTGTTTCTAGGAAGAGTTACCAACCCCTCAAGGGGCAAGCCTATCACAATCTTGGTGATATTGGAGAACTAAACAAGATCAATGCTTTTGGCTTAAGCCTTGATGGCAAGGCTAGAAAATGGCTCTAAAGTGTGCTATTCGAATGCACACATACCCAACTTTGCACTTGCATTAGTCCAACCTATGTTGATTTGTGTGTAAAGTATCATGCCCATCATATATGCTTTGGATGGTCAAATTCACCACAAACCCATTTTTAACCAAGTGTTATGCATAACCACCAAAAAATAGTATCTGAGGTGTGTCATTCAAATGTGCTCATACCCAATGGGAATGATACTTTGCACACACATCAATACAACCTATGTTGAGGTGCGTACAAAATATCATGCCCATCAGATATGCTTTGGATGATCATACGTGCCACAAACACCATTTTTCACCACATGTTATGCACAACCACCAAAAAATAGTATCTGAGGTGCATTATTCGCATGCTCTCATACCTAATGGGCACTATGCTTTGAAAATATATTAATATAACCTATTTTTAGGTGCATGAAAAATATCATGCCCATCGGTGGATGGTCAAATGCACCACAAATCCTATTTTTCACTAAGTGTTATGCACAACCACCAAAAAATAGTATTTGAGGTGTGTTATTCAAATGTGCACATACCATATGGGCATGATACCTTGCACTCATGTCAATCCAACATAAGTTTAGTCCTTTGCAAAGTATCGTGCCCATCGAATATTCTTTGGATGGTCAAACACATTAAAAATCCCACGCTCTGAGGTGTGTTTTTCAAATGCGCACACACCCTATGGGCATGATAGTTTTCATGTGCATCAATCCAACCTATTTTGATCTATGTGCAAAGTATCATGCCGAGTCAAATATGCATTGGATGGTCAAAGTTGCCACAAACCCTGTTTTTTACCAAGTGTTATGCACAACCACCAAAAAATAGTATCTGAGGTGTGTCATTCGAATGCGCTCATACCCATTGGGCACAATAATTTGTGCACACATCAATACAACCTATGTTGAGGGTCATTCAAAATATCATGCCTATCGGATACGCTTTGGATGGTCAAACGTAGCATGAGCGTTAATGTGTCTTTCATCATCAAAACTAAAGTGAGGGTGTGAGAAAAATCTCATTTTACTTCTTGGACAAGATGTCTAATGGAAAATGTGAGAGATTTTGTCAATGACGTTCTCTCTTCTCGAATTTTAGTTCTTCGATGATGTGTTCTTGAATGAGGGATTATGTGTCATCCTTGAAATTTTCTTGAGTGGGATATTTCAGACTTTACTATGATAAGGTGATATTTCTATGTGAGGGGGAACTTGTAAGAGGTTGACTGTGTGAGGATTTCATACCCTACTTAGCATAGAAGCTCTTTTAGATTTCTTATAAGGTCCATGGAAGGTGGAAGTTAGCTACATGTAGAACAAGTTTGAGCATCTTGCAAGAAGGTTGATGCAAAGGTGGTAAGGAGACATAGAAGGCATCATCATCTTCATTGTGAAGCTTGGGAGACACAATGTCTCCATGTGATGCATGGCACACTCGCTCACATCTAGCTCCTCCCAACTACCTCCCATTTAGCTCCTGTTGATTCCCTCCCATGTAGTTCCTCTTAACTCCCTCTTGTCTAGCTTCTCCAACTTAGGGAGGGTTGTTGTTCAAATGTTTCAGCCCACTTATGTGTGTCTCGTCATCACTCAGGCACCATTCAGTCTTCGTTCCCTACCATTTTAGATCGTTTCTTAGTAGAAGTCATGCCTCCAGCAAGTTGAAGACTAGGCTAAGGTCAATTCATGGGTCAGCTCATAGCTAGCTATGAATTGATCAAGTTCAGCTCAAGATCCACTAGAAGTCTCCAAAATATAGCCCCCCACCCCAGGTTGGTCTAAACCCCTGGCCCACTTGGCATTAGTTCTAATAGTGGGGTGCAAGCCAAGGTCATTGACCTTCCTAGGGTTAAAGCATTGTAACGTTGACCCAAACTAGCAAGATTTCTTACTTGACTATTGCAACTACCCCAATTCCTACTGCCTATACAAAGA
Source organism: Dipteris shenzhenensis (assembly GCF_047967505.1). Lineage (NCBI taxonomy): Eukaryota > Viridiplantae > Streptophyta > Polypodiopsida > Gleicheniales > Dipteridaceae > Dipteris > Dipteris shenzhenensis. Next base: position 2,512,867 of record NC_141621.1, read on the forward strand.
TGTATCAAAAGCAGAGGTTCATTTCAGACCCACAGGAGAAGATCTATTATTTGCACAGCAAGAAATACAAGAGCTCAAGCTCCAACTTGTAGGTCTTGGAAGGAAGGTACAGGACATGGAAAGCACTGGAAAACAAGAATTTATGGTGGAAGTATTACACAAATATAGTATACCTCCACTGGCACCATACTTTGCCTCCACGCTTAAGGAGATGAACATTAATCAAGTAATTTATATCAAAGAGGAGATGATTGTTGATGCTAGCAAAAACTTATATAAAGCTGATTTTTATATAGAACTAAAAGAGCAAAAGTCTAGAGTGGACAATACTTGTTGGGGGGTTGAAAGATGGATGCCTTCATGCTGATAAGAGAAATACATACATGGCATAATCATAATGCCTTAAGAATCAAGTACCACAAGTTGAATGGAACAAAAATGACATCCGTAATATGAGTCAAAATGGCACACAAGTACAAATCTAATTCAGAGGCAGGGCAATAAGAAAAAAGATCCTCATATAAGCACATAATGTAAGGGGTACAGAGATTTGGAAATCTAAGAGGAACTCGTCCGATCTAGCTCAAACAAAGAAATAATGAACTGATTGAAGTAAAGGAAGCATGCAAAGCAGAAAATGGGTACTTTATGGAGATGGACAGACACTAATATTTAAATCCAAACCCAAAGACTCTCAGTCTTAATTGTAATTATGCCCTATAACTCGAGAGGAGCTCCTCTAAATTCTCTAGTTATTTAAATGTAGTACGTCACTTTTTGGTGTTTGTGTACTTTGTCTCATAGACCCATGAGTTCTTCTTCATTGTTAATAGGTCTTTCTTTCTTTCTACCTTTATGGCTTTAACCCTGGTCCCTAACCCCATACCAGACTAAAATATATAAAATATCTCAACATCTAGGGTCAAGCAAAACACAGTTGACCTAGTGGTTAGGTGCTTGGTGTGTGGTTTGGGAAAGTGGGAGATTGATTGCCCACAATGGGAGGTGTAGTAGATCCCCTTTAAATAAAAGGCTGTAGTCTCTTGAAAAAAGGGCATGCACACATGCTAGCCACATCAACGAGTCTATAATAGAGACATGTGGCACCAATGTGCCATGTCAACACTGCATAGGAGACATGTTGTAAAGGGCCACGTTGGCCTTCTATACATGTGTGTGCATGCATATGTGTGGATGTACGTGGGTGGGCGTGTGTGTGCGTGTGTGTGTAGTTAAAACAATGATGCATCAGTAGGAGGTGCCATGTCATCATGACATGTGGTAGCCCGCATGGCCAAAAGGGCTCTCTCAACACTCCTGATGTAGTTGCCATATCATCAATGACATGTGGTAGCCCACATGCTCAAAAGGGCCCCATCAACACTTATGTTGGAGCTTGACTAAAGCAACCAACTAGACTCTTCAAATGACTAGAAAGATCTGTGCTCCAACACAGGGCCAAATCAACTGAGGCAAGGGGTTAGTTTGAAGGTGAGGCCACAAGTTTTAAAATTTGTGGAGCATTAGGGGAATTCTGGACTCAAAATGGGCCCCATAAGGATTCGATTAGCAAAATGAATTAAGAACTAATAAGGCCTACAAAGGGTCCCATCACCCCATATGGGAACAAAAAAGTACATCTCCCTAGGTCCTTGGTGGTCCCCAAAAGTGCACCTCCCTCTCTAACTTGGAGGGCCCCCCCACTCTCAAAAAGTTAACTCTCTTAACAACCTTTAGGTGGTCCACATTCCCAAAAAGTATCTCGCGCGTACACCCTAGCCCAAAATTTTGAAAATTTCCAAAAGTGCCCAAAATGGCCCAAAACTCTTCAAAACTTTCCCCCAAACCATGCCTATGCACCCAAATCACTTTTCAACATCTAAATCCTACTCTCTCACCATATTCATCTTCCAATCCCACATTCATACTCCTTCTATCATAAGCACTTTGCAACACCAAAATCCAATTTCTTCTCATCATTTTGTCCAAACTTGCTTCCATTGATCCTATTATATCTTTCCATTGTCCCAAACTTGTTTCCATTGATGCTATTCTATTCTTTGAACTAATCCAAGGCCTTATTTCTAAATTCCTCTCCCATGGCTGCATTGGAAGATTACACCAACAAGCCATGAAAAAGCACCTTGCACATCGAAATTGCACCAGAGTATGCCACAACTCGTCAATGTTATGGCCACAAGGTTGCCCCGGCAAAGTTACACTAGATCAATTATGACAACAAGGAACAAAGCATGTCAACTTATGGAATGTTGGTGGACTCTATCCAGTGGATCCTTTGATAGGTGCTCCACCTTTGTTTGAAAATGTGATGAGTTGGATTCAATACATAGGCGATGGTCTTCAAGGCTTACTAGGATATTGTAAATGCATCGGCCACTCCAATGCTGAAGCACACTTTGCGAAGGTTCACTTGTTGAGGATGGAAGGAGAGACAAAGATACGTAGAGATACCGTGCATAACCTCCAAGAGCAACTAACCCAGGAACCAAAAAAACTTGCTGACTCAGAAATTGCAAAAGAGAGGTCACAAAAGACAATCACAAGATTAATAGATGAGAAGAACAAACCTTTGAAAAAGGTTTGGTGTATCCAACAAAAGCTTGCTACTTTGACTAGGAGATTAGAAAGGATAAAAAGAACCCCTCTAGGTGACAAGCATAGGATCAAGCCCATGCAACCAATGGATAGCTTGGCATATGGTGGTGGAGCAAGGAAATGTAGGGTGAAAGCTACAGGTATTCACATATATTTGGACTATTTTGTAATTATGAAGCATTACTTACAAATGAGTCACTTATTTTTCTGATGTTATCATGATTTCTGTAGAAATTTTATGGAGGAGGTTATTGGAAGAAATTCCTCTGACAAAATTTGTGCCATAAAGAGTGTAATTAAGAAAAAAGAATTCATTTTTATTCTTAGGGACCCTCATCGGCGTGCATTGTGACATGCAATATTACAAAATGTTGCAAGTGATTTAGAGAACCTTGTAGATCCATCGGAAGTTGTCCATGCATGTGATGCTGCTGGCATTAGTTGGCAAGGGTACTTAGCTATGTATAATGTCTTTGTAAATGCACTTCAAGGTCAAGGCATTAAGAACTCTCTATTGTCGAGACCAGTATACATTAGAAATGCAAGGAAAGAGACAAATTCTACTGTTCAAGATTTGTTGGGTGGATTTATACACATCTCAAAAAGCATGACGTTGGAAGGCACAAACAAGACAAATGTCCAACATAGCAAAAAGAAAGGAGGACCAACTACCAAAGGGGTAAAGCAAGGACTAAGAACCTTTGAGTACATAGAGCATAATAATGTTTTTTTGGATATATGTAGGGTCCAAGATACAATGGTGGAGTTTTACAACATGAAAGCATGGGGTATGTTAAAATTATATTATTTAGGGAGCTCAAATTTTAATGAAATCTTTTCTAATCATGTAAATCTTTAATCTTTCAGATTGTGAAGGAAAGCTAGTATTCATTATCCAATTGGATGAGTGTGAAGTTGTAAAAGGCCACAAGTTGGAGAGGGTTAGTATTAATTTGATGAATAAAGCCCTCGAACATGCCAAAGATAAGGAAATGAGGGAAGGTTTCAGTGTGCAATCGGAGAAGAACATTTGGTAGCTTGTCATGTTTGAACTTCCTAAAGAGACACACTCATTCTTGAAATGGGTATTTGATAGATCTCCAATTCCAAGTGTCATAGATGTGCAAACGAAAGGAGAGTTGCTTCAAGTTGAAGGGTTCGGGTCATTTAAAGTTGAATGGCAAATGGCAAGAGATCTCAAGACATTGAAGAGTATGTTTGGAACGGAATTGAGTGCAAATGTGACATATCCATGTCTTTATTATATGCACTCATACCAAACTCAAGGTAGTAACATAGGAATACATAGAGGGAAAGAGCAAGTAAAAAGAGGAAAAGACTTTGGGAATGCTAAAGATGCAATGAATGACATCACAAATGATGAGGCTAACAAATGAATGTATTGGAGCGATGGAGTAATGAGCTGCAATCAAGATGCTACACCCAACAGAGATCAGAACGCTAAAAATTGGGATCCAATTTTAAACATTCCATTACAAAGAGTGCATTTCTGTGTGTTACATGCAGAGATGCGGCTCATTGATAAATTTCTTTACTTGCACATTGTATATGCGGCTCATTGATAAATTTCTTCACTTGCACATTGTATATGCATGGAAAATGAAACCGGAGGAGAGAGCGGCATCATGTATAGCAAGGGTCAAAGCTTTACTCTCGAGCATGGGTCTACATGGGGGGAATGTATTGTCTGGAAAATCAGGAAATCTTCCAAATAAAGTGTCCATGGGAGACTCTAAGGCACGAAAGTTTTTATCCAATCATGGAAAACATCGATTAAATCTACATTGGAATTATTAGAAAAAGTTATGTGATTGCACGACTAATTTGGAAGCTAATCCTCATGTTAGAACCTTGAGAATATGTGTTTGGAAAGAATTGGATACTCTGGTAAAGATCTTGAGGAAGCCTTCCATAGACGATGATGATATGCAACTATATAAAGTCATCGTGGAAGAGTTCATTGAAGCCATGGTAGATGGATGGGGTGAATCACACATTACTCACTACATGGTGTGTTTAGTCTTTGCTATTTTCAAAATTTTAATTGCAATCAATTTATTCTTGTTTACCTCGTGTTTTTTCTATGTATGTAGCACATTCTTTATGCTAATGGTCCATGGTTTCTTTGCCAATATGGTTCCTTGAATGCTTGGAGTGCCCAAGGGATGGAAAAGTCTCATTATAGAGCTCAAGGTACTTATTGCAAGAGTACGCAACATGGAGGGGGGATTAATGGAAGTAATGCTCTTCATGAGATGTTCGAGTGGTTCTATCGTGGTATAGTTGGGTCCTCCTATGCAAGGAATAAAGCTTTGTAAACGAAGCTATCCCAAGCAGTTCGTCGAACTCAAACGAGTAAAAGAAGGCATTCATGGATATCTTTGCAAGCTACCCAAAAACATAGAAGTTGGATAGCAACCAAAAGTTGTGTTGGAAGGCATTGGATTGCTAAACCAAATGTACTTTGATGTTAATTAAAATTGCACTTCAATATTTCTTGTGGACATTTGATTAATTGGCTCTTTTTTTAAAAACAAGCGTGTACTTGTGGCCCTAACAAGGGCAAGCGATGAGAAAAGGTTGGGGGAGCGACCTCACGAGAGTTCAAGGGGAGTTTCAAAAACCCCTTAAATAAGTTTTTTTCCCCAAAACAAACACCCCTCCTCTTTATGTAATTTTGTCCTAAAGTTGAATGAAAAAACCCAATGTTTTAATGAACTAAGTAAATTTTTTAATAAATATGACTTCTTTACAATGCACGTGGTACACTAAAATTTTGTGAGGTTAACCCCCAAGGGGATGCTGACAAATGGGGGAGGGGGAGGATGGGTTGAGGGGGGGTAAGGGGGGAAGTGGGGGGAAGGGGGGGAGGGGGGTGGGGCTAACTAATAATGATGCACAAAATAAATATACCCCTATATATATGCAAATACCTTCATTTTCTCAGTACCACCAGTACTCTCTCATACTAGTACATTCCTTCCTATTGTCACATTTCCCATAGCCCCACCATCACCGACATGGCAAGAACAAAGCAGACTAGAAAACCAGTTGATTCCAGAACAAAGTTCCCAATCCCTCTCTATGTATACAATGCAATGATCGAAGAGAGAAGAAAGAGGAGGCAGGAGGAGGAGGAGGAGGAGAGGATAGAAACCAATGAGCAAATAGATGACGATGAAGAAGATCATGGGGAGCAATCTAATCCTTAGAGTCAGCCCGAGGCACCTGAAGAGCCAGAAAGTAGACCAAAAGAACAGGAGCGCAAAAGATGCAGATTGGAAGAATGGGCCAAAGAACAAGAAGATGCCAGGCAAATGCGAATTCAATTGGCTCAACAATAAAGGGCACAAATGGAGAGCCAACAACGATGACCCGCATGGCACAATGCTACTCAAGACTTTCCACATTCTAGATAGGGTGGAAAATCTTTGCTAGAATTGCATCACACAACAAAAGGAAAAGGCAAAGCTCACAGTAGGCGAGGTGGAGGTGGAGGTGGAGGTGGAGGTAGAGGTGGAGGTGGAGGTAGAGGAGGAGGTGGAGTCCCTAGAAGACACCACAGAAAGCCTAGAAGGAAGGAGCTTCAAGAGATAAGAAAGTATCAAAGTAGCATGAACCTTCTAATCCCAAGAGCTCCGTTCACTCGATTGGTGAAAGATATTATGCAGTCCTACAGGGACGACTATCGTATTCAAACAATCGCACTAGTTGCCATACAAGAAAGCAGCAGAAGTGGCAATCATAACTCTTCTTGAGGACACAAACTTGTGTGCAATCCATGCCAAGATGGTTACGATCATGGCAAAAGACATGCAGCTAGCATGGAGGATTAAAGAAGACCCACAACAACAGATGTGCACACTTTCTGAGCAAAAACCTACGAGCAGAAAAGTCCGAGCGATAATTTTTGACACCAACCATGCTTATATATTTCTCAAAGGAATATACAATTCTTTCTTAATTTCTCATTTATGGAACCATATACTTACTTATTTTTCATTGTAACCCATCACATGTTCGAGGGCTTTTTTTTCTTTTTGTTTTTTGGGGATGCATCCCCCATCACATACTAGTGTCTAATCACATTCTACCATGATTATTGACTAATTACATATACTAGTGGCTAATTACATTCTACCATGATTATTTGCCATCAACAATCAATTATATTATGTACATACATAAGATATGGAAGTAAATAATACATTGCAAGATTTCAGTTGAAAATGAAAACTCAAAGTTGAAAATCCACAAGAAAAATAGTTTCCAAAGGATTCTATTACAAAAAATATTTACAACCATCTTTGCACAAAATTGCTTTTGACAACCAAAATTGGTGTCCGTAGTGAATACAACAAAAAATCTGACCTAGGCCTAAGTTGTGAGGGGTTTCCATTTTCCGAGCAAAAACCCCCGAGCGACGAGCGGACAAAAGGTAGGAGGGGTCAAAATATATAGGCTCAAGTCCTTTTTGGGGAGCGAAAAAATCCAAATTATTTCAAGGAATATGTAAGTAAAGATGAAATACTACTAAATAGATATAGATATAAATAAACCTTTATATAATATACATATATACTGTCCAAGTGGTGACTTATTTTATCACCTTCAAAAATCCTTTCTTTTCCTTTCACCATTGGTTGGATCATGAAATTTTGAGCAAAATTTTCTCTATAGTTCCTCAGGATGACCTAAGAAAATAATATAAAACTTTTTTAATAGACCCTCTAAGTGTATTTTTCCAGAGGAATATGGTTTGAAGAGCTTGCCCCCCAACCCTATTCCACTGGTGGAATACCCTTGGAGAGCCTATGTAGAAGGGGTCATAACTTTTGCTCCTTATCTTAGATTGAGGAGCTGTAAAAAGGAAAAATGTTTAAAATTTCATGATCTATGCATAGCTAGGCTTAAAATTATACTTTTGATAGTTATAAAAGATAAAAAGTAAAAATTTCAAGATGTATATGAGAGTTAGAGCTTCTCCCTAATTCATATTATGGTAGGAAGGAGTTCAATAGAGACCACATTTCCTTAAAAGTACTTAGGTTTGGAGAATTGGGAATATTTTAAAAATTTGTTCCTTGCCTTCTCATATTTGATAATGTATTAGAGATTAATTTATGATCGATTATAATGGCCTCAAGTATGAGGTTTCCAATATCTTTTTCCTACTCATCCAAGGAATATGGTATACATTGTTATATGAGAGCTTCAAATATGGAATTGCTGAAGATTAGAGAAACTCTTTTAAATTGATTTAATTACCATAATCCTCAAAAGAGAGTATGGTAGGGAGGTATTTATAGGAGTTTCTAAAGTGTTCAGTATTTGTTCATATATAGATGACCTTTTAGGAAGCCTTGTGAGGCCCTCGCCTTGGTTCAAAGAAAAAGCATGTCATAACTTTATGACAAGAGGGTTAAATCTCATTATTGTTTTTCATTTTTGAATAGGTCCTTTTGTTGTATGTTGTTGTTGTACCAAACCCTTACCTAGGAAGTCTAGCTGTTGTACCAAACCCTTACTTAGGAAGCTAAGCACCCCTTCTATTTCTAGAGGCTCATACATCTAGATCTAATAACTCCAAATTTATTTTTTATAGCCCATGATTATAAATAAGTCACTTCAATGCATGTCTCCAAAATACCTTCTGGTGATAAGGTCTCCTTGAAAATCTCAAATGTTAAATGATTTTTTTTGCTCACATATCGAACAACAAATGCACATATAAATTATTTCAACCCGTAACCTCAAAAACACTATAAGAGTGTACCTAGCCAAGCATTCAAACAGTTGACTAAAGGCATGCTACAGTTGTAACCATGCTGGTGCGCAATAACATGGCACAGTATAATTTCGTTTAAGCATTCCTGTTTATGACTTGAATATCCTGGAGAGGGGAATGAGACACAGGAGTGCAACAGTCTTGGAATTTTATAATTACAGCCACTACATATTTGCAACGGAGATACTCGTGCCCATAATGTCTCATCCTTCATACGTGCTTGATCTACATTGCAAACCACCAGTCTATTCTCAACCTTCAAGAACTGATAAATAGTGACACTCTGGTGAGGATCAGCTGTTCGTTGCCAACAAGTTTGTCAGCCCCTTGGAAAACCCCATGGAGAACATATGGTCAAAAGATTAATGCATTAAACCCTCAAGCAGTAGGAATGCACATGATGGGGAAACACAGCTATGATTCGTCTAGAATATGAAAGATATAGATAAAGGTACCCAGCAGTGGTGGGAGCGAGCAAGCAAAGAGAGAGAGAGAGAGAGAGAGAGAGAGAGAGAGAGAGAGAGTTTAAAAACTCTTCCAAAGACTGAAAGATCAAATAGACAGAAACAGACCAGGTACAGTAAAAGCTTAAGGGGTGGGACTATTACCATGACAGTAACGGGTATTAAGAGAGAGAGAGAGAGTATTACCATGACAGTCGTGTAGAAAAAAATCATAAGCAAACTAGTTTGGAAGATGCTTAGTCACTGCACTTTTGCTGAAGGCATTTACAAAGAATCATAGAGCTACAAGAGAGGCTACATTACTTAATTCTCAGGAGAGCTGTACAGCCCGAACCCCAACATTACTGCCTGACTTCACTCAGGACATACTCAAGAGCTTGTACTCTGCCTCTCAAAGTGACCTTCATGGAAACAGGTTTGAGTATGGCCAGGAGATGCAAGCCATAGATGGAGGCAGATGCAATACCCTTGCCTTTTCAACAGCTAGACAGCCACCCTTGGTAGCACCATAGCACCTTTTATGCTGCTGCAATATTTGATATGACATCATGTATATCAACAGTGTTGTCACTCGAGGATGCTGTCAAGCTGCTTCAAAGGAACCCACGAGATCAAAATGACAGATATGCAGAACAGGCTGGCCCCTCATCCAGGGTCAAGGCTTTCAAACTGATAAGTTTCTGCTTGCGAGAAGCGGCACTGCTGTGGGGGGAACAAGAGCTCTAACATATGCAGCTGGAAGGGAGAGGAGTTTCTTCCATTTTCCAACATATGCCCGTTTTGTGAAGCTGTTGTAATCATTTGCTTCAATAGAATCCAATATTTGTCGATACAAGGTCAGAGAAGCCCACACCTGCCATCACCTACTTTTCAGTACACAGTTCAAACCCATAAAATTTTAATCAGGGGCAGCTTACTCCTAACCTCAGCTTACCGGCCATCTGCTGTCCTTGTCCAGTTCTCCTACACCCTGCTCCGATTTATCAAAGAACATACGTGCCCTCGTTATCTGGTCCTTCATGAAAGCCCTCCACTTATCTGTAACTTTGCCAGCAAAGATGTCATCTTCACAAAGACCAAACTGTGCGAGCTCATCCCGAGGAAGGTATATTCTTCCACGCCTGGCACTGTTCAAACACCCAAAATCCCAATCAGCAAAATAATGGGAGACATCCACTCCTTGATATTCAGACAAGTACACAACAATCTATAGACTGAACATCTGTACTAGCAATGAAAGAGGGGGAAAATATAGCAGCCCACAAAAACATGACTGGGTAGGGTTAACAGACAGACATGGCTTTGCATTACAATAGATGAGGAATTTTAATCCAAACTAGTTGGTGCAACACATTTATGAGGAAATAGGAGCATCAGCACCAACATCACATGAATTATAAGTTCCAAAGCAGGAGCAGGTAAATATATGAGATCAGTAAGAGGTGCAAAACTTGAACCACGTACTCTTCACCAATGTCTCGCAATATGTTGGTCAATTGATTTGCAATACCCAATGCCAATGCCGCATTGAACACACTTTCGGTGGACATTTTAGACTCAGGAGCAATGCCCATGACAGGGACACTCATAAGTCCCACTGTTCCAGCAACGTAATAGCAATAGAGATAGAGCTCATCAAAGTTCTCATACCGGGTCTTGACTAAATCCAGCCTCATGCCATCAATCATGTCCCGAAATGGCTGTGGCATAAAAAATAAGCTTATTATGTTGAAGAAATCTCGAATAGATTCCAGAAAGTGAGCAGCATTGCTTTAAGCCAGCGAACCTGAATATCAATTGGAAACGTGGAAACTGTGTCGGCCAAAGCTGCATCCAGCATATCGTATGGCTTCCCATCAAACACATCTTCCAACCTCTGCTCCCACCGGTCAAGTGCGGTTGGCGTTATATGAGAGGCATTTGGCCCATCCACCAGCTCATCAGTTCTCCTACACCATACTGCACAACAGCTGAATTTGATTATTGGCAGCACTAATTTTCCTTCAGTGCTGCTTTCTTCAATAAATAGTACCACAAGACTTCAAAGTTCCACGGAAAGCTATCATGAAGACTCACACGTAATCCAAAATACAAGGAAGGAAAATCTCAAAAAAAGATGCAATTCCAGGTTAAAGCAAGCCAAAAACATAAACGGCTGTTCCCCACATCAGCAGAGGACTGGTCGGGCTTCTTAACGACAGGATAATGCTGCTCCAAGATTCAGGTCCCTTGAGCAACCCACATTTACTCTCAATAAAACTGGTAATTTGTAAGTTGCTAACCTGTCTCTATTTAATCAGCTCAGAAATCGTCCACCTCTTCATATGAGCAATTCTTGATTGCAGGCATGGCTACTAAGTCTGACTTAAAGAGGTCTGAGCATTCTATATCTTGACTCGATGAATTGGCAATAGACGCTTGTCATATCAGCGGTCACTGATGCTTCTCATAAGAATTTTATATAGAACACGATATAAATGCTAACATATTTTGTATGTTTTGAGAGGTCAGGTAAATAACAAGAACGTGCGAGTTCACATAGGATATAGCTCCATGGAAGAAGATGCAATACCACGACACCGTGACTTATTGTTTTTCCTGGCCGTTAAGGTGCACTGTTATGCGTATGCAGCTCTGCTGCTGAGAATCTCCCTTTGGGACGTGTCCAAAGGACACCTGGAAACGACGAAACTAAAGTTCACGAGTGAGCTTGTAGCGCAGACAGTTATACGAAGTCCTCGCGGCTCGAGAATTCCAGAAATATAACGATGCCGCCGGACAGCTCAGGCATACTTAACCTCATTTCTTTGCAAAGGACCCGCTAAAAGAGAACTTCAGAAAAAAGGTTGAGATGTGAGATCTGTACTCAAGCAGCAACATCTATCACTCTCATTCAATAGTTTTGTCGGCGAATCTTTGATTCGCTTCTCCCGCTATGCATTCACCCCCTGAGCTACGCCATGCACAGTGTTTGAAGCGTCGAAGGCATACAGGAACACAACTTCATACGCTATTTAAAATGCGTAGCTCTTCAAAATCATGTTTCGGAAAAATCTCTTAAAATACTACGTCGCGACTCCTTCCTAGAACAGCTACACAAGAGATCTGGTGTGTAAGGAGAACAGGCTAATATACATGACGGCGACTGCCATGAGCATAGAAACCAAGCCCAACTCACCGTAGATCGCCCAAATCGCTTTCCGCCGTTCGGGAGTCATCAGCATTGTTCCTGGAAAATGAGCACATTATCCTTCAGCCCGGCAACAATTCACTTCAATACCTTTGAAACCCGAAACGAAATGAGAAAAAACACTCGGTCAGTCCAGTAATCGGCAGGATGATACTTAAATGCCGAAGAAGAACATACCAAGATAGAACGTTTTGGCGTACTCCTCGCACACCTCCCCGCACCTCGCGTACGCTTCGTGGAGCAGCTCGAGCGAGCCAGGGGTGGCCAAATCGGGGCGGACTTCCCGGAGGGCCTGGCTCTGGAGGCGCTGGTTGACCATGGAGGCCTGTTTGAGCACGACGTCGGAGACGCGCTGCTCGGAGGGGAGGACGGGGCGGCCATGGAGGGTGGTGGCGGGGGGGGGGAGGATGGCAGCGAGGTCAGCGTGGGCGAGGGCGGGAGGCAGGAGGTGAGGGGAGGAACGGGGGAGGGAGAGGAGGAGGGAGGGGCGAGGAAAGGAGGAGGGGGGGAAGAGGGAGCGAGAGGAGGGGAAGCAGCGGAGGGGGAAGGGGAGGGGGGGGTCAAGGAAGGGGGAGGGGGAGGTCTGCATGGCGATGGAGGGGAGGAGGGAGGCTATGGAGGGGAGGGAGCAGGGGAGGCTGGCTATGGGGATGCGGTGGAGCTTGGCTATGGCGACGATAATGAAGAAGAAGAAGAAGAAGAAGAAGGTGAAGATGAAGAGGAAGACAAGGGAAGGGTATCCACGCTGAGAGAAGCTCGGCCTCAAAAGAAGACAGGCTCGCATTCCCCCGTGGAACCCATTGGAATGGGTCCCCCTCCGTCTATTCCCAAAAAGTGAACCCCCCTATTTCCACTTCTGCTCCCTCCCTCGTCCACGTGGTCCAGTTCTATCGCTCGTTTTGTGATGCCTGCCTGGTCCACGCTTCTATTGTCCCCTTTCGGTGCTTTCCACCTGGCATCTTCCCCTTCCCTCATTCGCTCCCCTCCAATGTTCTAGAACTTACACAAGTTGCCTCTCCAGTTTTTGCTAGCAGCCAAATCCACATTGCTTTGGGATCATCCTCCCCCGGATCTCCAACACATCACAAACCTTTCCGTTTCATATAGAATGTTTTAGCTAAAATATATACCTAAGTTGCCTAACGTTTTGCAAATTCCACAAAATTGAGAAAATATTTTTTACAAGTGAGAGGTTTTATGTGAGCATTGACCACCAATTCTTAGGTGGGTTTCACAACCGTTCACCCAAATGTCCCACCCAATCAAAAATCGGCACACGAGAGGAACGACCTTCCCACCCATCCGCTCACCCTACTCAAAAATTCACGCTACCATCTGAGTCACAGCCGTTGCATGAAACAAAACTCGAGCAGCCTAGATACACTACCCAAGTTAGTATCCAAGACCATGCCGAGGATTCAAACTTAGACCCTTGGCCTGAAATCGGACGCCTGTTCTAGCCCTACTTGGTGTGTAATTCCTTCAGCATTTATAATATAGCAAAGAACGTCCACCTTTTGTGCGAACGGATGCGACCTCTGAGTTGAGAAAGTGGCAAACAATACATTTGGGGGTTCGCATGTCCACAGACGGTTGTGAATCCCCATCCTCTCATCATTTCACTTTATTAACTAAATATATCATCTACTCTCTAAAATTATTCGTTGAGACTTCACCATCACCTCATTATTTTTTTCCCTCATCAACATAATAATAAAATAACATATCCTTATTTCTTTCTCATGTTTGGAAGACATACTTCACCATCACCTTTTTACTTTTTTCTCTCAATCATCATAATAAAAATAACATATCCCTGTTTAACTCTCATGTTTGAAGGCAATTGGAGGGTCAGTGAAACATGTTTGAAGACGATTGGAGGGTCGGTGCATGCATTTTACTAAATTATCGATCTCTGCACCGATGCATTGCTTTGCTGTGCTGAGAAGTACAATTATCAATATTCATAGCATCTATAAAAGGTAACACTTGAAAGTTCAACTCCATGTGTGTTATTTCCCATTCCTTTTGAATCCAATGAGCAACAATGTCCATGGTCATGACACATATCCCACGACTTAGCCAAACAATAACACAATGAATGACACATGCTTTGAATCTAATGAGCACAACGTCCATGCTCTTGACACATATCCACATGCCAAGCCAAACACACAACACAATGACAGCAACGTAAAGAAAACAATTTTAAGTCTAATACTCCATTCACATCCATGGTTAAAAAGAGTTTGAGAAATATCTAGAAATAATGGCCCTCAAATTGCTAGAGTCCAAGCTTAAAAATTATGCAAGCCCTTTCGTAGTTTCGCCTCTACCACCATAAGCCAAATTAGAATCCCCAGTACCTCGATTTGTACAACAATTGGTCCTCACTACATCAGAGAGACGCAATGTAAAGAAAACAATTTTTAGTTTAATATTCCATTCACATCCATGATTAACAAGGGTTTGAGAAATATCTAGAAATAACGGCCCTCATATTGCTAGAGTCCAAGCTTAAGAATTAGCCACTCCATTTGGCGGTTTCTCCTATGCCACCATAAGCCGAATTAGAATCTCCGCTACCTCGATCTTCACAACAACTAATCTCCACTACCTTGATCTTTATAACACTGGTAGTCACAATTGGTCTCCACTATGTTGATCTTTATAACACTTGGTAATCATTCTTAAATGCTATCCATTACTACCAATACATGAATCCTTATCCACCAACTCATTTGTACATCCCATCAACCTTATTACTTTATTGCCTTAACAAGTTCTCCTCTCAATTTTGTCTCCCTCATGGTTGAATGCATAAATTATAGATGCATCTTGTTTATACACAATTATCCCACCTTTATAGGTACTTTCCCATAACTTTGCATCTACTGCCATCCTCGTGGCACACATCCCCAACCGTAGTCAACCACGTAGTATGATGACCTCGACAACCAAAAAGGTCTATATCAATACAATAAGTTAATGCGTGGAGGAAAAGCATCCACGTAGCTCTATATTTAAAGTCTCCACATCCATACTCTAAAATGTTTTTATTAAGATCTAGAAATTATAGTTTAAATGGTGAACCTTATGCCTAGCAAACACTAAAACCATTTGGTGTTGACATATTATGTACTCCAAGTTGTTTTATGTGCCAGCCTTTCTAATTAAAGAATTGTGTTTCCCATGACTTAAAATTTTGCTTGTGAAAATCTGTGAATGTCATGGTGGGTGATTTTGAGATGATTTAGTTAAAAGTTATTCTATTAACTATGACACTAGAAGATCAACTTAACAAAGAAAAGAGACCTCAATCATAAGGGAAAAAATAATGAGTGAGCCCATTATGATTATCTTCCTCATGCTTAAACTACATGTGCTTATGCCCATATATGTTAATTATAAAGTGTATCATTTTTACTAGATTATGCGCCTTTTACAAAGTCATTATATACATATCCTATTTATTTACACTATTATCATCCTCCATGACACAATTAACCATATAGCGTGGTGATCTATGCAACCAATACAACCCTTAACGATAGAGCAATTTTAAAAAGTCTTCATGCACATCCATCCTCCAAGCCATATTTGGGAAACATTTTGGTATAAAGTAACAAATTTGATTAAACTTTAACGATTTGTTTTGTTTTATGTCTTCTTCTTTTTTGCAAAGTTCAAGGTACTAGACACCCTAATCTTCCATTGGAACAACTTCCATATGTAGAAATGCCAAACAAACTTCTCTCTTTGTGGGATGAAGATTGTGGCTATTGGTTGAGTAGCATGGAAATTGGAAAGCATATCAAGGAGACAATGATGCCTATGATGATTTGAACACAAAAGCCATCCATATTTCATAGCATGTCTAAGAACATCATATCTGCCCAAGTCATGCATATGACCAATGCATCAAAATTCAAAGATAAAACCCTAGTTTCCATCTATGATGGCAAGACCTTGGTGACCCATCTAAATCTAAAGACACACTTAATCTTAGAATGAGATATGGGAATAATATGATGGATCATCTAAACACAATACAAGTTCTAAAGGATAATGTGCAATGACGATGAACCTAATTAACCTAGATAGACCATGCAAAGACCTTAGACACCTCAAGGACATCAGGCTATGCACATCTTTTCTAGTGGCAAAGAAATTTGTCCATGACATTTCAATGGAATTGGTGGCATACTAATACAACTTCTAGATGGAGAACTTAAGTCCATTTGTGATGTGCTATATGTTCCCTATGTGTGTCTAGACTTGTCATGAATCTAGTGCTAGTCATATAATGTGTTGATTAGAATATTCAAGCTCTCTTCAATGTGACAAGAAGGTAATCTTATTGACAAAGGAAGGAAACATTGGGCATGGATTGAGCAATAAAATTTTTAATAGGTCGTTAGTTACACCCTTAGATTGAGAGCATGGATGCTTTCACATACTAACATGGCACTAAGATTTGGACATCTTCATTTTTTAGCCATGCAATGCCACACTCAAAATGGAATACTCCTCGTTATACATCTCCACGCTGGACACTTGGAAAGTACTCCATGCAGGGAGTCTCACCTTTGATGTGGCTCACTTCACCATTATAGTGTATGCTCTAAAAGCTTCATCCATACTAGGTATCTTCCATTTCAAGGTATAGTGCATTTGTCTTGATTTTTCCCTAACTACAATTTATTCCAAATGATTTACACATTTGGCAATGGATTGCTTCACCCTCCATTCATTTCATTGGGTGATTCTCTTCATTAGACCCCTTCATTTTGGACGTTCATATGTTCAAATTCTTTAGATTTACAAAAGATGAGAAAGTTGTATTCCATTATATTTGTAATTAACATGTTGTGGCATAAGCATTAACATGTGCTTTTTCCATATAAGAGATGGACTTTGAGGAGTGGATCATCAATTACACCACCACCATCATTATCAAAGTATGAAGCACAAGATATTCAAAAGGTCACGTAATGGTGTGTGGATTGTAAAAGCCTTCTCCAACACAAATTACGCATATGTGGGGAGATGAGATGTATAGAGGCAAATGGCTAAGTGCTCCAAGCCATGTTCCCTATATATATAGAGGCAAATGGCTAGGTTCTCTAAGGCATGCTTCTTTGCATTTACATGCTTTCATTGTAACTATAAATGTTATGAATATTACTGATGTTTTAGGCTACAAAGATGAGTCAATTGTAAATCCTAGGATCGAGGATTCTTTAGCTCTATGAGATATATAGTTGATTTAGTAGATAGATGCATGAATCATTGTAACCTATGTGGCCCATGTGTCTATAATGAGGTGTTAGTAGAGGTGACTCCTCAACATCATCTGCAAGCACTAATGGTGTGCAGCTAAGACCTCTGGCGACCACTTTCTTCTTGATTGATTGAGAGCGCTCTAAGGTGTTATGATCATAGGACATATGGTGCTTGGCTATAATTTGACCTTCCTTGTGAGAAATAGTAGTTAACTTATTAGGGGTCATCATTGATATATGATAGCTCCATCTACAGTCAATGGCGTTGGCAGAGGATTGCATGTCTTATAGGATATTTACATGCCAAGTAATCATGCAGTCGCACTGATGCCATTCAATGGCTCCCTATAATCATGGGATGGTTAGGATCGGGTAGCTACATGTATGCTTGTTTTGTCAATATATGATTTAATATGTATATGTTGCAAAACTTAGAGAGGATGGGTAAGCAAGATATAAAGATCGGCTATATAGAGATGGTATGCATTATACATCAGGCAATATTGCAGGGTGTTCTATACAAGATAGAGATAGGACAAATAGAATATATTGCAGGGTGCTCTATACAAGATAGAGATAGGACAAATAGAATATTATCATTCATGATTGTTAGATCCACAGCAGGGAAGCATTGGGAATAGGGGTATCACAACCTACCCCATAGTTGTGCCAAAGCCCTTGAGTCCAAATGTCCCCAAGTGGGTTCCTCAATGGATGCTCAATTGCTTCCTTATATCGACGGTCCAATAAGGCACACGTTTCGTATGGTACTAATTCCCTCAATATTTTACATGTCATCATCACAAGGGGAAGGGGATCAACACCTAAGTAAACTCCCCCCCCCATGATCTGAACTTCCCTTGACTAACACATATTGGACAATGTAACATCAACGGTGAGTGCACAGTCATCGTGATCACAACACATAGGTACATTAGTTGCTACCTACAATCAAAAGGTCCACACAATGTCAACCATGGGTTGCCAAATCTTGTGCTACCACCACCAATCATGCATCCACAACCACTCAAAACAAAGCAGACATGTGCATTAGCTAGGTAGGCATAGATAGCACTACATCAAACAGTTCACTCTACCAAGATATTTTGGCCAAACAAGGTAGGACAACCACCATGTGTCACCTGCAAGAAAATATAGGATGGCTTTGATACCATGCCCTGCACTTGGTAGTGATGCTGAGTTGTTTAGAATGCACTACTCAAGGGAATTTTGGCTCATGGAGAGAGGTATTGATCCTCTCTATTCATCATGATGACATGTGTAATATTGATGGGACTTAGTCCCATATGCATATATGTAAAATCATCATGAAGGGAGAGGATCAACACCTATTTAACAACAACCATGAAATAGAACTTTCTTGGGCAATAAATTCTAGAGAACATAGCATAAACTGTGAGTGCCTTGCCATCATGCTCATAGCATCAGTACTACAAGGGTCCACACCTTCCCCCATCATCGTGCTAAAGCTCATTGAGCACAAAAGTCCATAGGGGATTTTCAATTGGGGCTCAACATCCTCATTATATCCAAGGTGCATCCAGGCACATATTTTCATATGGAACTAAGTCCCTCAATATTACATATGTCATCATCACAAGGGGAGAGGTCTCGGAGAGGTTAACCACCTCTTTAATATGGACATAAGCCTAATCACATGACTTATCATATAGAATGATGCATAATGGCTGCAGCCACAATTAGTCTATATAGGGAGAAGAGTCATTTGCATATTATTCATTTTATAGGGCAACACTATTTTGCACTAGCCTTACAATTGATTGCATGGTCCATGAATTAGTAATCAAGGGGTTTGTTGGGGGGATAATGTGATAAACTACCTCATTTTTACCAAGATAGATTTGGAATACAATGGGGTACCTCAGAAAGGCCTACAAATAGAAAACAATATGTTGCCACTTCTATACATTATTTGAAAGGTTATGAGGCTTTTGGTCACTTTAGGCTATAAATGTAATGGATCTCGTCGTTGCAGTATATTTGTAGTTTGTATATTTGTAGTGTAGGACCTTGGGTTGTGGTCTAGTAAGAGACCTAGGGTCAAGTATGAGAAAAATAGAGGTTGTCCATGCTTCTATGATAGAATCATTCATTAACATAGTTGGGTAATGAAGGCTTTCACCTCCATTGGGAGTTTGTAGGGTAAGAAGGAGCTCAACATTTAGAAAGAGGTTCCAAGGTTCAGAAGGAGGTTCTAGAGTTAGAAGGAGGCTCTAGGGTTTAGAGGAGGGTCCAGTAATGGATTTGCAAAAGGACCCAACGAAGACTAAGGACGTTAACTAGAAGGAGCAAAGGCTAGTAGTAGCCAAGCTTGCCAAGGATCTAAAGGGGAAAGTAGTCAAAGTGGACTCTACTCATTTATGCATGGGATGAGTGCTTTTTGCTCAAAGTTTGCCATTTTCTTTTTTTGGTATCACTGCTCACAAGGAGCTAATACTCCCAAAAGCTCAAGGAGCTTTAGATAGTTAGAAATGAAAAAATAGGGGGCAAAAATGCAGACATTGGTAATGGCAAAGTTATTATTACATAAAAGAGCAAAGAAGGTGGGGGGGGGGGGGGGGGGGGAGAAGAATTAGGGGCTCAAGGTCCATCCACCATCTTCATGTCTAGGTATTTGTTCAAGAATCCCTTGATGGAATTGGAATTACATCAAATTCATATTTTGAATGGAATTTGGCTTGCAGGTATGATTCGGATTATCTGCATCTTGACATTTAAAATCAAATACCATCTCAATGGTGTTAGAGGGTATGGCAGTACTTGGGGGACATGGGTGAGCAATAGGGAAGGGGGTTAATAGTGGGAGGGGTATAGGAGAAGAGTGGATGGAGAGATGAGAAAATGGATTGAGCAAGTTGGTAATCCTTGGTGATAGAATCAACAATAGAAGGGAAGGCGTTAGGATTGAGGGGCTGGTACGTCTGAGATTTTTAGGTGATGTGGAAGTGGTGAAAGACATGAGTGAAGAGGGAGTAAAGGGAAAAGACATTTGAATGGATATCGGGAAAGGTTAAAGGGTGGAAGTAGCAAGGGGGAGTGAGTATAGGAGATTGCCATAGAGAGCAATGAGACACGCTAAGTTAGAGGTGAGGCCAAGTAATCCTCTGACACATGTTTTTCTTGGTGAGACAGGATTGTCAACTTCAAGGGAGTGGCTGGTGGAGGTGTCATTCCCTATGGATAAGATTGAGGGTTTTTGAAGTAGAGGAAGCAAACCACCAATGACTCTAAGGGGAGGACTACCCACCATGAGGTATACATATGTAATGAAAGCATGGGCCATCAAATTTCAGACCGTAATGATGCTTGAGATGGGCCATCATGGTCGAAGATGTGGTTCTTAGTGGAGGACAATTGAACTCTAGTCATCATCATGGACGATTGGGGCCATCATTCTTGGTTTGAATTGCACATTGGCATGGATGTGATGATGAATCAAAATCCATCCAGGCATGGGAGATCTAAACTAGTGGCTAAATTTTAAGTGGGGGTGGACAAATAAATTTGGCCAGCCACATCAATCAAACTACTACTTCGAATTATATGTGTGCCTCAACATGTGCCTACACGTGAAAGGATGTGGATCAAATATGATGATAACAAGGACTTTATTGACTCCATCTAATACATGAATTTGTACTAGAGGCTAATTCACAAGCCAAATGGTCCACAAGAATTCTCGCTAATGTCACCATGGTGTGTGACTTGGGCACTAGGCCACCATGCTAGTTTGAATCACACATTGGCGTGAATGTTATGATGAACCAAGAGTCGGCAAGGCATGGGTGTCCTAAATTGGCAGCTCAAAATTTTGTTGCCGAGGAACAATCGAATTAACCACTAAAGTGGCTACTTGGGGCAATAAGTCACTTTGAAGTATACATGTGCCTAAACATGACCATGTGAAAGGAATAGTTCAAAATATGAGGATAATAAGGATTTTGTATTGATTGCATTTATATTAGAGGCTAATGCATAAGCCCAATGGCTAACAAGGGTTCCAAGTAATTGCTTAACTTAGGAAATAGAGTTTGAATTGCATGTTCGCATGAACATGATGTTGAGTCGGAATATAGTCAGCAATGGGAGATAACAAATTGTGGTTTGGAATTTAATTGGTGAAGGACAATTAAATTCGAACCAGCCGACATAGAGGCTACTTGGTCCACTATTACATTCATGCCTAAACGCATGCCAACATGTGAAAGGACATGGATCAAAATATGAGGATAACATGATTTCCTTCTTTTACCTTTGAGCAATGAGAGAGAGAAGTGGATTATGTTTTGCAGATCTACAGGACAAAGTTGAAGAATAGAAACTATTAGCAGAACAATTTGAAAAAGAGAAAATGAAACTACAGTAGGATGTAGATCAGCTTAAAACCAAATTGATTGAGAATCAACAAACTGTAGAGGCAATAAGGAAGTGGTTAGTTCATATCCAACAGGGACTGTTTAGAGGAATGGGAAACGTAACACAGGAACACAGTAAGTTATTTTTTGAAAACTCATTATTAAATGAAAAAGTTATAGCACTTTCCCCAATGGAAGACCAATTGAAGAGCATGCAAGATGAAGATGAATTGGAAATTGTAGGTACATTTATGCCTCTTACAACATTATCTGAAATGTAAGGTAAGTTGACACAACATATAGTTCAACTATGGGCACAAATGGGAAACATACTACTTCACTTGCAACAGTAACCAATCCAACATTGGGATGACCATATTCATAATTTATCTAAATTTTTATTGAACAACGAGGTGCAAGAACTAAAAAAGGAAGTCTATGTATTGAGGACCAAGCTGGCTAAAATATAAGAGTCCGGGGCCAATAGGTTCCTTGGCCCAATAAGGTTCTGAATAGTTGGTAAGAGAGGAGCCTGAGACTTCAACAAGACACTTTATATCCCCTGTTAAGTCTTTTCCTGCTTTTACAACACTTGATTTTAAAGAACCAGTGACTCCAGTAAAACAAAATACAGGAGTAGAATTGCTAACAAATAGTGAAGCAGCTACTTTGTTGATGGTAAAAATAGAGACTCTAAAAAACAAGGATGTGGAAATTCATAACATTGAATATGATAATACAAATTTAATTCTCACAAGAGTGGATAATTCCTTCGACATCTTAATTCAAAAAATTCCATCACTTACAAATGATAACTGGACTATGGAGGATGGATACCCCATTGATATAGATCCGGTGACACCATCTTTTAAAATGGTGGGCTACTATGCAGACTCCGATCTCAAATGTGGTGAAATTGATCAGGAAAATGCAATTACACAGGACGATGATCTAAAGGTAGCACAAACTACAAAAACAACCACTTATCTTTGAGGAAAAAACTAAATTCATTGTTAGGATTTCATTTTGTTAGTTTCCCAGGCTCTCCACAGTTCATAGTACAAATGTCAAAATAGATATAGAGTCTTAGTATTTTGTAAACCATTGGCACCATTTTGATATGGAAAAATCCGATTTAACTTAAGAGAGTAGTAAACAACTGTGTATGGAATCTTTTAGTATCTTGGTACTCCACCAAGCTATGCTAGCAGATAACCACAAATTCTTGGTTTGATGGGATGTTACATCAGATACAGGAGCTCACTACTTTTTGAAAGTTAAAATATGAAATTTTGAGGTGAGTTCAAGTTAGGAATTTAGTCCAAATTCCTATCCACTGGAGTGCCAAGTATTAAGGGGTGAAACAAGTAACCCAACTTTAGTATCGGAATAGTCAAGAGTCTTAATGGTTAGAAGTTGTAATTGAAATACCAACCATGAAGTTGGATATAGCAAGAATGTAAGAGATGGACTGAAGAGGGGAATATGCAATGTGATGTTCTTGTAGTACAGCTCTTTGATAATACAATTCCAACTGTTGTCTATCTTTCGTATTATGTTTCCATTACTGTATTTCTATGTAGTTTGTAGGCTTAGTTATTTACTTTGCATTCTAGTGTTTGAGGCTAGTGCTTCTTCTCCTTGTTCTTCTAATCTAGATCAACATATTACCTATCATATCCATAGGTACCCACACGGGCGTGGCTCTTTATAGCTATGATGCTTGTATCTTGATAGTCCTATACTACTTGCAATAGAAGGGGGTTCCCCATATAACATGAACATTTTGCATATCTGAATCAGACCATGATCATGGCATATTATTGGAATCTTGTATGTATCTCCTATCGATGTGGATGAAGTGATCATGGGATACATGGTGGAGTTGCTTTTAGTTTCCCCTGACAATACCCTCAAGAAAATAGAATTTGTATCCATAGGGCTCTTTGTTCTTCTATTATACTCGCCTTGTGTCCCTTTTATATTATAGATATATAAATTTTTATGTAGAGGGCTTTGCCAATTTCGATAATATAAAGAGTTTCAAAATCTTCAACTACAATGTCACTAAAATGGATATCTTCATCAGTGGATTCTTTGTGTAATGTCTTATTTATATTATAGCAATTGTGACATAGAAAGTTGTAGTTGAACTTCGATTGAACTATCAACAAACGTAGAACTCCTCTCTACACACTTATGATGTAGTGAACTTAACTTGTGTGTCACTAAATTGATGTAGATAGATAGAGAGAGAGAGAGAGAGAGAGAGAGAGAGAGAGAGAGAGAGAGAGAGAGAGAGAGAGAGATGGTTTAATGCTTTCCTCTTCTTGCCCTATACAAATAATTAAATTTTAAAAAGGCCCAATCTATATCACATTTTGGGCTTGTTAAGCCCACATTCAATTGTTCTCTAGTAAGAAATTTTTGTTTTAAAATTTGTATATCCATCATTTTAAGAAATTGTGAAAAAATGTCTTAACACTAAAACCTTCGTAAACGGAATAATTTTGTATTGAAATGTTAGTTTTACACATCCATTTCTCTATTCAATAAAGTAAAACTTTGTTCACTTAAAATTTTACAACAATGAATTATCTAAAATAAACAACCATGATAGTGTTATCAAGCATGAAAAGGGCTCCTTTCTCAAGCATGCAACATGCTCCCACCATAGCATCCGTTTGACGTGCCATGAGAGTGATATGTTAGGAGGGTTTTAACATAATCAAACTATGAGCTACCATTATAGGAAGGTGCATTCTTCCTCATCTTTGTGCCCTCTCCCATACACTACTACATCCAAGCGTGGCAATCAATGATGCTCCTGTAGAGGCTTTCATGCCAAGAAAGGAAAATCTCTCTCTCTCTCTCTCTCTCTCTCTCTAACACACACAATCTCACACACACAAGGTCTCTCTCTTGCGAGAGACTCAAGAAGAACTCTCACAAAGCACTCTAAAAATCTCTCTCTATAAGAGTGCAATGCCTTAACAAAAGGCGTGAACTTGCTCTAACACCATGTGAAAGTATGACCTCATGGTGTGCTTAAATGTACACTCAATGAACCCTATACACATGATGATGAGCTAATGTCCCCATACTCAGGTTTATGGGAAAACGCAATTAGTTAGTCTCCCCCCACGATTATGTTCAATTAACTAAAGTTAATGCCTGCCAACCTCAGTGTCCCCAAGCTATTCCTTCCTCCCCCTCAACCCTCGAATACTTTTGCCCCGCTCTTGATTTGGGTAATAGGGCCAGTCTTGTGCAACCCTCTCTTTTTCATATTACAAGGGATTGCGCCAATGGATTTTTTTATCTTTTTCAAAATTTAAGGGCATTGCATGAATGACCATAGAGAGAGGATCTATTTTTACCCCAAAAATTGAGGAAATTTTTTCAACTTTGTGGAAAACCTAAATACCCAATACTAAAGGCATTGGTGGGCTAGTATCGTGCCACATGTAGAGTATCTTAACTTTTTATAAGAGCTTGACATCTAAGCATATTTTCCCTTTTTCATGCCTCTTTACTATGTCTTTTTATGGAGAAGAAAGGGGGGGATGCTGATGTTTTCAAGGTACCCAACTCTTTATTAGCCCCTTTACATGCCATATCACTTCACTCTCATCAATGGTTGGGCTTGTGGGAGTTTCGATCCATATCATTGGATCAAAACCCTTCCATAATGTGGTAAAAGGTATGATTACAAATTAATCGACTATTTTACACAGAGTAACGCCATGTGCCATGCATGTGCCGCATACCTGTAAAGGCCATGGTAAATCCACCATCAAGCCAATATCATATGCTCTTATCGCCCACAAAGTCCACCACTCCCTCTTCAACACTCAAGAGCCGTCCACCTTTGCCCACCATGCGCACCAATCCTTGCTTATCACATGACAAATCCCAACTGAAAACAAGTCAAAAACTGGTAAAACTATCTCCTTGTGCTGCCAATTCCCGACTCCTAGTGTAGCTTGCCTCCTCTCTCCTTTCCCAACCCCTCTGTCTCCCTTCCCTTCCCCCTTTGCTTTCCCCGGCTCATTATGTCCCTCCCCCTACCATCGCTCAGCCCTCCCTTTGTCCCTTCCCCTTCTCCCTCTCCTCTTTAGACGTGAATGAAGTATCATTCACATATATCTTGATTACCTCCCTCTCTATATGGGAACGTTGCCAATACGATAGGCTCTTTGGAAGAACACTAAAACTTAGTACAAAGACCTTTGTGAAAATGGATGCTGATGTGTGTGTAGGCATGTAGATATGCGTATGTCTAAGGGTATTAGTTCACTCTATGTCTAAACCCACCATTGGCTATTGGTAGGGATGTCCCCACCATGCGTGATGGAATAACTTTCATGACTTTTGAAAGTGCGATCTTTGTTTTGTTTGTAGACAATGACTTCGAATATATATTCCTGAATTCATGTACATATATATAATTTCAAAATATTAAATTTCCACCTTTTTGGCCTACCCTCATCATGGGAAGGTCTAATTGGAAGTTCTAGGTTTTTTTTTTTTTTTTGAGAGGACAAAATTTTTTAAAGAAAATATTTACAAAGAAAGGAAAGTGGAGGTTCTAGAAATTAAAGAAAATATTTACAAAGAAAGGAAAAGGTTGGAAATTGGAGGTTCTAGTTGGAAATGTGAAAAAGAAATGTTTTAGAAATTAGCATTTCAATTTTTATGATTGGGCTAAGTTGCACTTGCTATTTGTATGGCACATGGATGCTCAACTATTGTGAAGTGGCAATTTTGTGTATTTGGCAGTAGTTGCTTTGTATATGGCTAAGGCGGCACTCAACATACGGACTGTAGACATGATGATGGCGGCTGGTAGCTGGGGCACATGCAGCACAAGGCACGAAGATGAGCTGTGTGCCGTACAAAGAAAGGCCATGGATGTGGCATAGAGCAATGACATGGATCACAAAGCGCACAGATATAGAAAGCAAACAAGGTGAATTTCATCAACGAGCCTGCCCTTTTGAAGATATGTAAGGACCTTTTTTGAGTTAAATTGAAGTGCGTGTATGGAATATCATGTGGTCCGACCAATATGTGAATATCTTTCTAGTGAGCATGTTGTTTGTTGTTTTGTTGCACCAGATGTGGTCAATCCCAAATTTGTAGATTGTTGTGGGTTCTTCGCTTAGTAGGCACATGCCGTGGTGAGCCATGAAGTCTACAGATGCACCTTTTGCATGGACGTTTTTGTATTGTCAATGTTGAAGTCACCGAGCACATATATTGTTGCAGTTGGCGGAACGAGCTATAACATGTCATGCAGCATTTGTAGTAGACTTTGCACTTTAGTTTTAGGGGCTTTGCATGTGTTAAGGATTCCAATTTTCTAGTTTACTGCATTCTGGAACACCATGAGCTGGATCTGGCACTTCTCATCACCGATGTGAGCCTCTTAGGAGATGTAGCCCATTCTTGTAGTAAGTTGCAACGCCCACTCCGTCGTTCATACATACGCTAAGTAGCGAAGGGAGAGATGATGTACCTCCAGTTCTTGCTCATCTCTTGCAAGCATAGGATAGCTGCCATGTTTAGAATCCCTGAGGATGATATGTCTTGTGCATACTACTGCAACAGAGATCTTGTGTTGTGTGTCATAAGAAGTGATTCTTCCTTGTTTGTGTTGTTAATTCCAACCATGTTGAATGGCCACTTGCGGTTGTCCCTTAGACTTGAGATTTCCTGTTTGACCATGGGGTCAACTCTAATGTGTTTTTGTTCTATCCTTGATAGAAGGAAGAGGTTGGACGGCTCACGAATGTGAGACAGTGCAGTGTAAACCAACCCATGTGTGTGAATTCCTTTCGGGTCAAAAGCGACTGACTGCATTGTTAGTCCTTGCGATCAGTGGACTGTTCTCACTGGCTACATGCTACATGGGGAATTGTTTCCTTGTAATCATGTTGAAGTGGTTCTTTCCTATTTGGAATTCCTGTGCGACTTGTAGGATCGGGGTCCAGTCTCTTGGAGTGTCCTCCCTGTAGAGATGTCTATTTTAGGAATGTGTTCTTGATCCAGAGCACGGGTCTTTGAAGAGCATCCAGATGATTTGTGGCCGCATTTCGATGTTGCTATTCGTAAAAATTCCATCTGCACCATTAACAATACCGTCAGTGACATCTAGGTTGCCCGAACAAACCTCTATGATCATTCCTCTTTTAAGCCGTAGTTCACCATGAAGCCCTGCTGTCCGTCGTGCATATGAGGGGAACCTGATAGTTTTGCTGCATGTTTTGTGACATATGTCTTTTGCCAGAAGCATGTGTGGGTCTGTCTGAATGACACTAAAAACGTAGCTGTTATGAAGGTCCTTCGTGACGTTCGTGTAGAATAGGTGAGGCACTAAATGCTTTAGGAGGTTTATGTCCATAGTCGTTTGGCTACCTGTTCTGATTCTATTGAGTATTGTGAGGAAGTCCCGTTCATCTACCGCATGGGTTGTTGTGGCTCATAGTAAAGCAGATTGTTTTTCCAAAATGACCCTAGCATGGATGATGGGTTGATCTGTCATTGAAGATCCATGAATCCTTTGTAGGACTTGCTTGGAAAAGGTCTCCACATAGTAGAACATCGACTCCACCAAAAGGCTTGTCATGATTGTGTTTGATTTCTCTCATTTGGCAGTCCGCCGCGGCGAATGTGTTGATGCCCACTAGCAATATCTCATCAATCACCAGGAACTGAACCTCTCTGTATGTTTCCATAAGTTGTTGTAGTTTTTACCCTAACAGAGTTGTGTATGCCAATGGTAACAATGGAAGGAGGAGTGCTCCATGTATCGTCATCCCACCTATTGCATGAGTAGCCCTGCCAGTGTAAGCAAAGTAGAAGTGCCCTAGGCAAATCAATATCAAATGTTTCTTTGTGCGAGCAGAAGCGCATCAGTGCCTGCACCAGTAGTAAAAGCATGAATGTTTTCCTTGTGCCCGCCTCTCCAGATAGAAGCAAGTGGAATTGTCTTTCAGGATTGTTGATTTTCTTTATCATGATGTCAATGATTGAGCGTTGGTCGTTGTTCAGCTTTCTCAGGAGCGCATAGTACTCCTTATTTCGCATTGTGGTTCGCGAGATGTGGTGCCTATTATTTAGATTCATTTCCAATCCCAGGTCAAATTTGTCTCTGCTTGTAGAGCATTCTAACGAGGTGCTACAACTCATCATGGAGTTTGAAGGGTTTTCCGCAATGGGGAGGTCCTCGTACGTTGAGCTTTTGTAGAATTCGTAACGGTGTCTCTCTATTACATTCGCGTTTGTGTAATGCATGTCATGCCATGTTTGAACGTCATCTGATAATGCATGCTCAGTGCATTGGAATGGAAGGTACAACAAGCACAGCTCTCTGTAGTGATTCTCTAGATCTTTTGCCTTGTTGTAATTGTTGAATCGCATTACTTTTCCCTTTTTTCTTGGCTGGTTTTGGCTCTTTGGTATTGTGTGCTTGCTTGCATAAGCAGCGAGGCAAATGTCCATGTATTTAGGGTTCTGCTTTCTGTACTTTGTAATAATGTCATCGGAGAAAATGTTTGTGCTATTAGGGTCAATTGTTTGTTTGCGTCTCTTCAGGAGTAGTGTTCTCTCATCATCGGGGCTTGTGTTGATGTAGCAGAATTCTCTACTTGCACTTGCCAGGGGTAGCGACAAGCAAAGGTAGGCGGCTTGTTCTGAGCTTATGTGTTGCATGTTTAGTATCGCATTCCCTACATTTCGTAGGCGTTCATTTACGGGTGCTTCTGATGTAGTGCTTGTAGCGATTGCACTTCTGACCGCCTCAGTGGTCTCCTTGTCTATTTTTGTCATGTATGATGTGTAGTACGACGCAGTGGCATAGGGGTTCAATACAAATTGTATGTCAGTGTTCGCATACCAGAGTCTAGATATAGTAGGGTTGAAGTTGTTTGTGTAAATATCCTTTGGATGTCACTTGAGGAGTACTGTTGTTTGCATAGTTTACTTCTCAGCACATCGATGTAGTCGTCGTAGGAGACCCAAGTTTTTGTAGGAACATATTGAAGTTGAGGTGCAATGTCTCTTCATCCAGCAGCAGCTTGCCAATCCTCCTCATGTTTTCTTTTGGTATCCTTAAGTCGCTGTCATCTGGGAGGGGGCCTAATATCATAGTCTCATTCATTAGTGCTCTAGGGAACCCGAACCTGCACGCTTTACCTCTTCTCCTGCATGTTTTTTTGTGCTTGTGTCTGAATTTCTTTCTCTAGGAGATCAAGTAATGAGATATCTGTCGTGATGTATCTATCAATGTATTGTGCAATCTCTTCGCTTTTCTCGTCATCATAGGTGCACCTTCGCACCATATAAGACCGTGATCGTGTTGACTGCCCCTGTTTTGAAACTCTGTAACGAAAAAGAAGTCGAGAACTGTACCTAAAATGGATGGGTCTATTTTAATTAGACTCTTGAATGCCTTGAATTTGTGGACATAGTATCTAGCCGTAGGTATTGGGTCGTTTCTTATCATGTTGCACAATCCATTCTTGTTGAGATCATGGAGTTGAAGCTGTTGCAATTCAGCAAGGCATTGCAGGAGTGGATCCCATAGCCTTTCAGCAGCCGATAA
This sequence comes from Dipteris shenzhenensis, assembly GCF_047967505.1. Classification (NCBI taxonomy): domain Eukaryota; kingdom Viridiplantae; phylum Streptophyta; class Polypodiopsida; order Gleicheniales; family Dipteridaceae; genus Dipteris; species Dipteris shenzhenensis. The sequence continues at coordinate 2,543,236 of NC_141621.1, forward strand.
AGTTACAAAAAAAGTTGGCAGCCCAAGTTGTCGTAACATCCCAAACAAGTTTTTCTTCAAGCGGTTCTTGTAATCGAATGTGCATAGGCATATGAAGTCACGATAGCCAACATTGGAATGGATTAATTTCTCTATGTTTGTGTCAAGGAGTGCTTCTTTCGCTTGTATGGTTTTGCCTCTGAGCTGGCCCTTTCGCATTCGAACCCCTGTTGAAGATAGTACCTGCCGAACGAGGACCTTCATTGTCTTGAAGAAGAGATTCTCGATGTAGGTCACAAAGCGTCTGTCCTGGTTCATCAACTCCCATTTCACGATTCTTTGGTAGCTTGTACGTTATGGGAGTTTGTATGATCGAGCATGGCCGAAAAACATCTTGGGGTATGCCATCTCCTCGCAATGGGTGTCCTTGAAAATGCTAAGTGGAGAGTACCCTTTCGATGAAGCAGCGTCAATTTGTTTGTCCTGGAAGTCGACGACTTACTGCGCCGTATATATCCCATGGACAAGAGTATCTATCTCCACGTTGTCCCCTTCATGCTTTTCTTCAGTCATTTCTAGCACAGATTCAGAAGGTCATTCATATGTTTGAATGCTCTCAACGTGATCAAGCCATAGCGTGTTTATGTTCACACTGTTTTCTCTATACAGTGGTGTTCATATGAGTTCATGCATTGCGAGCATGGTTTTTGCCGGATGCACGAGCCCATTCATGTAGTTGTGGGTGTATTGCAACCTCCGCTTGATTGCAAGTAGAACTGTTGCGTTCTCATCTATGAACCTCAGCAGCACTTGTTGCGTCCTGTCAGTGTCTGCGAAAACATTCACAACACTTACATGCAAGCCGAATTGTCCCTCGTAAGACAGCTCCCAAATCTATGCGAATGGTAGTCTTATAGCTACGAGTCTTTCCTCGATCCTATTTAGAGCGGATACATGTTGCGTTGGAGGTTGCAATGTCATATTGCCCTGATAAAAAATAGGTCTCTTGTTCTTCCGAACATCTTTCATGCAGAGGCCGGAAATGCGTGGTTGTTCGATATCAAGTGCTCCTTGCACATTCTCTACCAATTCTAGCAGGCCCGCGAACTGGATAGGGATCTTGTTTAGGTTGGAAGCAAACTTCAAAGTGCTGCAGCTTGCGCAGGGGTAGCTGGGTGTGTCTCCGATTTTTTCATTGTATGCTTGCTGGTAGCTCTTGCCTAGTCTTTTGCGTTTGCTTGGTGTATGACACCGATTTGCGTCTACGGGGAGTTGTCTTTCCACTTGCAAGTGTGGTTGCAAGCCAACCAACGCCTCATGTGCATCTGTTCCGTCCACCATTCCACGCATTGTAGCAAAATTTGGTGTGCACCTGATCTTATATATCTTGCTGCAAATGCTCGGAATGGTATATTTGTGGTTGCTCTGTTGGTCATGGAAGACCAAAGCCACCTTGCTTGCAGAGAGTTTGGGCATACTTTGCATAAGTATTCTTAAGCGCAACTCCTCTTGCTTGGACCATTGAGTGTCTCGCCATCTTTCCTGTGCTATGACCAAGGGGGCAACAAATCCAGGGCACGACCAATCGTTCATTAGTATTTTGTGTTGCGTGAAGCCCTCCCCATTGCCGATGGTAATTTGCTGGACCATGGAAACACCATTATGCAATACAAGGGTAAAACTCTGCTTCAACAATTCAGACAATCGGAGCAAAGAGTCATGCACAAGGGATTTTGATGTGCAGGAACGTTGCAATAAGTACTTCACTTCATCAACTATGGGCATATGCTCTTGTCCGCGTGGCTTATTCGTGCTGAGTACACACCAAGGCGATGCACCTTCGGAATGCGTTGTGAGAATTTGTTCATGCAAGATTTTCACTAGTTGTTCGTACAAATGGAGCCTCGTGAGAGCAAGAACACACTTCATTATGTCAGGAGTTTTCCGCAGGCATTGCATTGGAGTTCCATCGATGTTGAAAGTGTCAGAGCTTTGTGCAATGTACTGATGTTCTTGTACATTGTTGGTGGTATCCATTTGTAAAATTAAACAAGTAAGTTTGTTGTGTTTGTGCAAAGTGGGGGAAATTTGGCAAGCAGCAAGCATGATACTAAAGAAAGAGCACATAAACTAAGGACGACAAAGTATAACTGAAATTAGAGTATAGAGAATCGATGCAAGTAGTTTTGTTTCCTCCCCAATGTATTTATAATCTTGCATCCGCTAAGCAATTATTATGCACAAAGGTTGAGCGCATATTATTAAGAAAACCTGGCAAAGTCATTGCGAAAAGCATCTATGCGTCTTGCACAAAAGCGGTGACAAAAGCAAAGCTGTTGATATTGAATTGTCCTGAGGGACGGCAGTCCAACAGATTCCGGGTTGCAACCATGCTACGACTGTGGTACTCCATGAACGAACGACGAAGTTTGGATACACCTTCAGCAGTGGAGCCACGGAGCTTCACATCAACCTCAGAACCATCACGCAAAACAATACGCCCCTTCAATGATGCAATTGTGAAAATTTCTTATGTGCTCGCACAAGAGTAGCAAAATGGTTTGGCGGGGTCTCTGCTCATGCGAGAGCCGGCACACTTAGC